>NC_060129.1:35774243-35954243 GCF_021461395.2 Schistocerca americana | reverse complement strand
TGACAAATTTTCAGTTACTTTTTGTTCAAATTAATTTCCAGCACTGCTTACAAAGACTTGATATCATATATTAGGGATTATAAAATTCATTTGAGTCAAAATTCGTGGTTGCCCAATAATGGCCATATATTCAATGCCGCAGGAAATCTATGTATGGTAGTGAAACATGGACAGTGGGAAAACCGGAACAGAAGAGAATCGAAGCATTTGAGATGTGGTGCTTATAGATGTATGTTGAAAATTAGGTTGGACTGATAAGGTAAGGAATGAAGAGGTTCTACGCAGAATCGGAGCGGAAAGGAATATGTGGAAAACACTGATAAGGAGAAGGGACAGGATGATAGGACATCTGCCAAGACGTGAGGGAATGACTTCCATGGTACTAGAGGGAGCTGTAGAGGGCAAAAACTGTAGAGGAAGACAGATTGGAATACGTCAAGCAAATAATTGAGGACGTAGGTTGCAAGTGCTACTCTGAGATGAAGAGGTTAGCACAGGAAAGGAATTCGTGGCAGGCCGCATCAACCAGCCAGTAGACTGATGACAAAAAAAAGGAAATCTATTGGATTCAATTAGCAGCAGCAGTGCACCGATGCAAGAAACTTGAGTTACAGGGATTTACAAACTTGCTGACAGTCTCCCTCCTGCCCTGCAATCACAAACCCAGAATGCTGTCTAGCCTGTGATGCATAATTGAAGTCTACAGTGCCAGTGAACTTGAACTGAAAGTGATTTGTGTTATTGGTAACAGAAGAATATTTTCTTTTGTAGCTAGTTCCACAATGGAAAAAATAATGTATTCATATGATATGGACTATAAATAGAAAGTATTAGCATATGCAGAAGAATGTGGAAACACAGCAGCTGAGGAGCATTTCATTCCTCCACCAACAGAGAAAAAACAATTCGCTATTGGTGTGCTAGTAAATAAGAACTGCAGAACACGAAGGCCAAATGTGAGAAAAGAGGACTGAATACAAAATCGTCAAAACTAGATGATAATATATTGAAATGGATTGAAGCACACCATCTAAATGGTACTGGATTTGCTACAAAAATGACTCAAATATATGCTTGTAAGCTAGTGCTACAGTGGAGCTTAACCAATATTAAGGGTGAAAATGTTTGGTGCTACAGGTTTATGAAGTATCATGGACTTTGCGTGCGAACCAAGACCAAAACGTCATATAAAATGCCATAAGAGTGTGAAGAGAGAGTATTATCAGTCCATCACGGGTTCGATTCCTGGCTGGGTCGGAAATTTTCTCTGCTCAGGGACTGGGTGTCGTGTTGTCCTAATCATTTCATCCTCATCAACACGCAAGTTGCCAAAGTGGTGTCAAATCGAAAGACTTGCACCAGACGAGCAGTCCACCCGACGGGAGGCCCTCGTCACACGACATTTCATTTTTTATCACACTATTATACAACATTGAAAGAAAATCATTGTGGAACTAAGCTAAATAGTGAATATGATGGACTTGATGTGCCAAGTAACAATATTGTTGCCATGAAAGGTGCTAAAACAGTAACCATAAAAACAAGTGAACATTAGAAATGCAGTACACTATTGTTCTTTCATGTTGTGTTGAAGGTACTGAACTAAATCCAGTGATCATTTTCAAGTTTTATCCAATGTCAGAACCTTCTGAAATACTCCCAGGTGTTTACATACATGACAAGGGTTGGATGGATGAGGCTGGTACAAAATTATGGATTAACGGTGTGTTGGAGTGAAGGGAAGGCACTTCATTGAAGAAGAGTTCTCTTCTTGTGCTAGATCACTTGAGTAGTCATTTGTAAAATTCTGTGAAAGAGAAATTGAGACAGTTAAATACAAATCTTGCTGTTATTGCTGGAGGACTTACTTCACAATTGCAACTTCTTGATGTTGATACTACACTGAAGAGCCAAAGAAGCTAGTATACCTGTGTAATATCATGTAGGACCCCAGTAAGCATGCAGAAGTGCCACAACATGACATGCCATGGACTCAACTAATGTCTGAAGTAGTGCTGGAGGGGGAGTGAGGGAGGGGGAATTGACACCATGAATCTTGCAGGGCTGACCATAAATCCAAGAGTACAAGGGAGCGGAGATCTTTTCTGAACAGCACATTGCAAGGCACCCCAGATACGCTGAATAATGTTAATGTTGGGGGAATTAGGAGGCTAGCAGAAGTGATTCTCAGAAGTGTTCGTGGAGCCACTCTGTAGCAGTTGTGGATGTGTGGGTTGTCGCATTGTCCTGCTGGAATTGCCCAATTCTGTTGGAATGCACAATGGACATGAATGGATGCAGCTGATCACAGGACGCTTATGTACATATCACTTGTTAGTCATATCTAGATGTATCAGGGGTCCCATACAATTACGGCACACACCCCACACAACCACTACAGATTCAACACCAGGTTGAACAGTACCCTGCTGACAAGCAGGGTCCATGGATTCACGAAGCTGTCTCCATACCTATACACTTCCATCCACTCAATACAATTTGAAATTAGATTTGTCTGACCAGTCAACATGTTTCCAGTCATCAACAGTCCATTGTCGGTATTGACAGTTGCAGGTGAGGTGTAATACTTTGTGTTGTGCAGTCATCAAAGGTGCACAAGTGGACCTTTGGCTCCAAAAGCCCATATCAGTGATGTTTTGTTGAATGGTTTGCATGCTAATAGTTTTTGATGGCCCAGCATTGAAACCTACCGAAATTTGCAGGATTGCACTTCTGTGACATTGAATGATTCTCTTCAGTTGTTGTTGGCCCCATTCTTGCAGTATCTTTTTCCGACCACAGCGATGTAAGAAATTTTTTGTTTTACTGGATTACTGATATTCACTGTACACTTTTGAAATCGTCACATGAGAAGATCCCTACTTCATTGCTACCTCAGAAATTCTATGCCTCATCGCTCATGCTCTGGCTGTAACACATTCAGACTTAATTAAATCTTAATTACCTGCCGTTGTCGCAGCAGAAACAGGTGGTTGAGACCCTTGTCGTATATAGGTATTGCGGACTGCAGTGTCACATTCTCTTTGTTTACATGTCTCTGTCTTTGAATACGATGGCTTAGACCAGTTTCAGTGCCACTTCAGTGTATTTAAGGTATATATGGAAGAGGATTGGAACAAATGGATGATGGATTAAGCTCAACATGAAATCATGACAAAGGGGGTCTTATAATGATCTACAAACAAATAAGTGTTTCAGTCAATAAAGCTCTTGTGATCTAGGGTGAGAGAAAATATCACAGTTAAATCTTTCATGAAGGATGGCATAAGTAATGCTCTCAGTAGTAGTGAAGACCATCTTACATATAAAGAGGACAATGATGTGGAGAAAAGAGGAAGTCCAGATATTGAATTTCAGTGATTTTAAAGGTCGTTTTGGTTTTATAAACTGAGAAATTTGTAGGCTGACTTTGCAATTTGTTGATAAGAGTGGTAAAAATGTACTTTTCTTAAAAATTGCTTGAAAATTAAAGTGCACTTTAGTCTGTAAAATATGGTAGTTATTTTATTTGAATGCATTTTGATTTGATCTGATGAGCTCACATAAAACAATGTACTCAAGGATTGTTGCTGCTGTCCAGAGAGTCATCAGATTGTGTATAGTGATCTGCAGAACAAAACTATTTGTACTCTGCCACTGTTGTTTACTATTTGCTCATTTCATCTCACCATGGGTCTAAATACAGTTCTACTACAGTAACACTTAATGTTTTATAGAAAGCATTAGTTTCACTTACATAAACATAAGTGTATAATAGAAAAAACTGCCATGAGTAATTGAAAAATATGAAATTGTAATCTATTAAGTACAAGTCTACATATTGTTTAAATAAGGTTACGTTACATCAAGAGAGATGTAATTCTTTTGACTGAAAAGTAATTTGTAGGTCTCACTGTATAAGAATAAAACTATTTTGGGATCTGAAGAACAAATAACTATTTGGTGCATACACATGGTCTTTGATCACAGCTGCACATCAATTTGGCATTGAATCCACAAGCTTTTGTAATTCGTCAATTGGGAGTTCTGACCATAGGTTCAATAAGATACCAGCAAACTGATTCTTGTTCTTCTATCATGAACACATCAATTCAGTGCATATCAGAGGCATTCAGCTGGATTTAGATCCAGGCTTTGGCTTATGCACCCAAAAAGTTTGTTTTTGGTCTGAAAAGAATTGTTTTGAAAATAGGCAGAGGTGTGTTTAGAATCATTGACCTACTGAAGTATCCAATTATTTGACATATTCTTTCTTCTACATGGAATCATACTATTTTCTAAAATGGGACTGTACTGGAAACATCCCCACGTTAGACCTGTCTTTGGCATTCTAAGTTCGAGTTTTCCCTCCAAACTCTATCCTGTCCCTAATTTTTGAATTTGAGTGGGTTTATGTCATTTATCAGGTAGATCACTTGTTATTATGTGACTTTTTACAGTAGACTTGTCAGCATAGTTCATGATGTTGCTTGAGATCATGCCTAATATGGTGCTGTTTCTTGTGGTGCAGCAGCTGATTGCTTACAAATATTTCTGTCCTCCTTCCTCGCTCTTCTTCAAGCATGACCTGACCTTGGTTCATTGATTATTTCCTGTTCTTGCCATTGACTGTGCACACTTGTTAGTGGTTGTGATATGCCATATTGTATAGCAGTACTAGACTGCTACCTCCCAGCCTTCAAGACAAGCAAAACAGCTTGTCTCAAATCAAGCAAGTGTTCTGTTTTGGTATGCTTCTAATTCTCTACAAGTAAACAATCACGTAGTGAATGTGTGAGAAATAGTAGTTAATGAATACCATACCATCAAGGCAAGTTATGTAATTTTCAGCTAAAGGAATATATACTTACATTGTTGCTGTACCATCTTGTTCGTTCACCAGATACAAAACCACAGCAGCATGAAGCTCTTGATGGAGTGACACTTCCATGTGTTTTTCTTTTGTGACTGCTTGCAAGCAGTACTGACAGCATAACAATGAAACTCAAAAATATTTATGAGCACTGCTGTAGCTTAACAAAATACTCCGCATACTGTTGTCAGCATATTTGCAGAGACTCTTTGACCTCCTTGCTATAATTTGTTTGCAATACATACACCATCACTATGCTTTCCTGGTAAGGTATTGCAAGAGTGGAACAAAAATAATATTTTTTTGTCCTGCTCCAATACAGGCCAGCTAAGGTTTTACATTTCTTTATGCTACTACTTCATCTGTACACTTCTTTCTTTCTTTCTTTCTTTTCTTTCTTTCCACACACCTGATGTCCAGTTACTATCTTGTCTTCTTGGAACTATTTTGCTACGGAGAATTTATCAACTCAATTCTGTTTCTGTATTTGGTTTGATTCAATTTCTTGCTTATTTATACAAGTTCCTTATAGTTCTTTGTGCACTTCTGTAAGCCAATGAGTTATTTTTTTATGTTTTTAGTACTGCTGCACAGTTTTTCTTTTCAGTATGCTAAGACTCATTAGCCTTCTTTGCCAAATTTTGTCTCCAGTTATTTTCCTACATATTTG
Organism: Schistocerca americana; assembly: GCF_021461395.2. Classification (NCBI taxonomy): domain Eukaryota; kingdom Metazoa; phylum Arthropoda; class Insecta; order Orthoptera; family Acrididae; genus Schistocerca; species Schistocerca americana. The sequence continues at coordinate 35,948,700 of NC_060129.1, read as the reverse complement.
TCTATACTTCTGTATTGCTTATGAATTTAAATGTTTTTGCTGGTGTTCTGTTTCCAAATGTCTTTTCTTTTATGGTAATTTTCACTATCTTTTGTTGATTCTAAAATTAGTATTTGTGAAACAGATGTGTATTCTGGCCAAATGACTGCCTTGCAAGTTGGAGTTTTGGCTACATGACTTCTTCTAGATACTTAAATTTGTCTTCCCCTGTTACTCCCATACTTCGTATTTGATTGGGATGTTTCAGTCTTGTTAGCCATTACTGCTTCACCGCTTCTTATCAGAGGAGATGAGTAGTAATGATTTTCCTACTGTTTCTCTTCCTATCTGTTTTGTGCTTTCTCTACACTGTCAGTATTGCTAAGTTATCTACAAAATTTGAACAGACAATTTTGACATTATCCATTTTCTAAGTAGTATTTGACTTCTGGTATTAGATTCTGACAACTGCTTCATCTGCTCAGTGTTCACTTGTTAAAGTATGGTCTGAAAGAAGAATGGTGTTAGTCCATTGCCTTAGCTAAAGTCTGTTCATATCTCAAATGAGACTGAAGTTCTTTTAATAGGACTCGTGTTGTCCTCTGTATTTCAGATTCTTTAAGAATATTGAATAAAAGCAGTCCTGCTTCTAAAATTTTACAAATGTATTCCAATAGTATTCTGCTCCTTTAGTCTTATCATTTTGCCCTTCATAGGACCTTGCTGTCCTAAGCTATCTCTGATATATCTTGCATTTTAGAATTTCTGCTTTTGCTTCCTACTTGAATTTTCATGGAATTTCTTTGAATCTTCTGTGAACATAGTTATCAGTTATTCTAGGCCGGGAATCTTACTTTTATTATTCAGTGGTAATGGTCAATGTCAACAGGTCTGACTCTGAAATTAATCATATTTTTGGAATTGTGCTTTGCTATTGGCACATAAGCTATCTGATATTCCCAAATCATGTTATTGTTGACTTCATATCTTTTTGGTGGTGTATGTGGGGGTGGGGGGTGTTCGCTGCTAACAATTTTGCTAAATGTCATTTTTATCATTTTTCCTTTTTTATTACATCCACAGTGAGGCAGACGTTTATAAATGAAAAAATTTCTCCCTGGACTGTTACAGAATGTATTTATTCAAAATTGTTAATTTGGCAGTTGTACAATTCTCAAGTAATAGCTCAGTGTGACATAGGAATGCTTTGTAATTCAGTTTGAGAACACTTTCTTTGTGTCAACTATGTTTACAAATTCCATAGTCATTATAAGACAAGTGTCTTTGTCATCTGTATTTCTATACAATAGTAGTACTTCATGTAATAATTTCCATCAAAGTCATGTCATACTGCACATCTTGATTTCCACTCCCCATGCGCCAGATGTTACATTTAATGGCTTTGACTTGGTTCATAGTAAGCTCTCACTTGAGAATGGCATAAGTCGTAATTCCAGTTGTGAATAACTACGTTTAATAGCAGTTTAGGCAGAAAATGTTCTCACCTCCATTCTGTACCAGTTTGAGGATAAATTTAATAAAATTGATGATTGTGTACCTCTCATTTACATATTAAATTATTGCAGAGAGAGTCTTTCTGGAGGTAATGGAAAAATTTGGTACCAATTGCAACATAGATTTGCCATTTATGAATACAGTCCTGGACTAGTTTCATGAATTTTTTCGCTGTGTTCTCTGCAAAGAATCTACAGTTCTCTGAACGTGGTATTTCTTCATCTGTGAATGTACTACTTTGTTGTGCCAACTTTAACTTGTCCATTTACAATGCCTGAAAGTATTTAGAGCTTGCCAATATTTATTAATGTTTCTATATTTAATCGTCAAAGCCTGTATGTAGTTTTGGATGTGAACTTAAGGTTGGGTTTAGAAGTCACTCCTCACCTCTAAAAGTTGGTCTGGGCTGCCCAGAGCACAAAGGATCAAATGTGTCACTTCTGATGATCGATTAAACTGTCAGTGAATGGCAGTTTTCGTAATACGAAAAAGTAAACGAAAATTTCACCCAAGGTGCAAGTGCATGGCAGATTAAAGATTTTTTGGTCACTTTTCTTTGTGAAGTGTTGGAGGAAGTATGATTACAACTCAATTACTGGCTTGTATTGTTATATACAGTACTGAAGACAAAGGGAGAAAATGAAGAATGAATTCTTACTACCATTCTGTTTCAGTAACTGCAACACTTTATCATGCTCCTCTAATGATATTTTCAAGCCTCACTTACAGCATTTTGTGGACCAATCACATGTTGGTGGGTGTTAGTATAATGGTATTTATTTACTGTCTCATCATTTGTAAATCACTTTACATTTCTTGAAATGTTTCAGGTGGAAACCTCAACAAGATACACATATGATAGTGCAAGGTAAGTTTTCATAATTCATTGCAGAACTTTTTGAGTAATATAAATTTTTATTTATTTATTGTGATAGTACTTCAGATATAAAATGCACTACTGTAATTATTCAGTATTACTGATAAGCAACAACATTACAAGGCAGTATGGTCAGTAATGCTATTCTCTGCAACAACCATTATGTCACTGTTCCTAAATATGTAGAACGAATGTCTAATATCCATACAGGAAAACAAAAGTTCAGGTGGAATGTCAGCACCTGTATTGGGCTGAATGTGGAATGTTGCATGAAAATCACTGAAATTCAATAGATTCATCTTGATGAGCACAAGCTAATATACTGCAATCGAAAAGTAAGAAGGAAGGGTGAGTGGGTATATATCCAAAAATTGGAGCTGATTCCTGGCCTTCCCGATTAGTGAATATAGTGTTGAACAGCTCTTTCAATGCTGTGCCACACTGGTGCTCAGGAAGCACACAAGCTCATAGTGGTGACAGTGTACAGGCCACCATCAAGAAGAATCTTATGTATCTGGTGCCACTTTCAGTAAGGTTGTGAAGACTTAACTAGTGAATCCTCATTCTCTTTGTTTCTCCTTCATCCCGGTGTGTTCCTGAAGGCTGGCCCATTCATGACACACATTACAGGTGACAAGGTAATGCATAATTCCCAGCTCCTGGTCAACAGGTAGGGTTCGCACATACACTCTGAAACAGTCCATGCCTAGAGAGGGGTAACTGCCTAAGCTGTTACCTTCCCAAATCCCAGTTGGTCCCTCTCTCAGGAGTTTGGGAGGTGTGACCTGAGGTGTGAACAGTCATTTACGGTGGGTGAATCCCCCCTCTGAGTGTGCCCCCCAGTTGGAAGGAGCGTGCCATTGTAGATGTTGGCAATCATGGTGATATTTTCTTTTCTTTTTTTGCAGTGGCTCACCATCTTAGTGCGTGTCTACTAAACATAAACAGAATGAGGCTAAAGATTTGAAGACCCTCCTAACCACACCTCGGTTCCTCACGGTATCATGTACTGCAGGTCGTCCGTCCTTTGCTACAGTTAATGTGTGCATTATTGTGAAAGGTGGTGTTGCAGTTGTAGGCCCTGTGAAATCCTATTCTCATGTATGTAATGCAACTTTGCTTCTGTAGACGTATTGTGATTCTCAAGCTCAACTGCTTACAGCATCACATATCCAGAGCTATCCTGTTCGTGTGGAGAACCATCTTACACTGAACTCTTCACATGGTGTTCTTTACATTCTGATGCTTGATGGCCTCACCGAGGGAGAAGTCCACAGTCATATCTCTCATCATGGCATCACTGCAGCCCATTGAGTAATGAAAAAGATGGATGCAAACTTAATGCCCACATGCATTCTTTTTCTACAGTTTGCTCGAGTATTGTTTGCCTCAAAGATTAAGGCAGGCTATGAAGTCATCACGGTCCAACCTTACATTCCAAACCAGACGAGTTCCTACAAGTGTCAACATTATAATAAAACACGTATCCTGTCGAAACATGGCCAAATGTGTTACTCTTGGCAAAGATGCTCACGAGGGTAGTAATTTCCTCCTCCTCTCTGCTGTATCAATTGTAATCCCATGAATTTCCCATGTGTCTTAACGAGTGAGCCATATAAGAGATCTGAGTGAATGAGATCAAACTCCACTTTGTCACTCACACTTGTTAGCTAGTCAAAATCTGTGAATTTTATGATTCGCATTTACAGTACCGTTTTTGCTATGCTATGCATAATGGAGGATTTGCCCACCCAGACTTGCGACCACAATTTCAGTATTGCAGTAGTGAAGTCACCCAGGTCACAGTAGCATCCCCATCTCCTCCCACAGCTGCGCAACAAGCCATCTGATCTTTGCCCTGGTGATAAAATAACCTGTTCCACAACTGTCAATCTGAAAGGACAAAAGCAATACTCCCACAAAGACTTTGTACAGCTAAAAAACATTTATCTGGCAACTAGAAAGTTCTAAGAAATCATACAAACACATCCAGTCTTCACCTTCCTTGACTAAGAGATCCTCTTCAGTGGTGTTGGCACATATACCCTCACCTGCCTGACCTCCATTTTGCTGGTGCCCGCTGCCTACCAGTTTTCTGCCATGGAATTCACAGGATGGCTCAGGGAGAATGCCAGTATGTTTGTAGATCTCGTGGAACAGGATTCTCCAGCCTCTGCCCCTGTAGCAGTGAATTTTTGAAGATGGGCACTCAGCAGATACCAAGGTGACTAACCTTCATTTGTTCCCTCCTCCCCAATCCTCATTATGACTTCTCCAATGGAACATTTGTGGCATTAGATTGAGCCAAAAGGGATTACAGCTGTTCTTGGAATTGCAGTGTCTGCTTTTTTCTGCTTCCAAGAATAAAAATTGTCCTCACAACCCCTTTGACCTGTCAGGTTTCTTCTGGTCCACTTTCACCTTTCCCCCACAGACAGCATTCCACCTCATGGGGGAGCAATGTTGGTCATCGATCTCATCGAACACTTGACTGCTAGCTATGGCAGTCTGCACTTTTGTTCCCCATTTCCCCATTTCACCTTTTCTCTTTTGTAACATCTACACTCCTCCGTGATTTGGTGTTACCAAGTTGGACTTGGTCCAGCTCATTGGTCAGCTCCCTCACTCCTTTTTACTGCTTGGTTAGTTTAATGCCCACCATCTGCTTTGGGGCTCTAGGAGAACCTGTCAAAGAGGTTTCGTCTTAGCTGACGTCCTGAATCCTCTCTCATACCAGTGAAACAGCCATGTTCCTTTCAGATTCCATGCACATTTATTACCATTTAGACCTCTTGTTCTGCACTGTCCAGCTTGCCCGTCATCTCGAATGGCCCATTCCCTCTGACACATACTCAAATGATCACTTTGTGTGCTGTCTATTCAGACTCTCACCCCACCTGAGTGCAAAGCCAATTAGCAGCTTTCTAAGGCCAACTGGAGGCTTTACTCATCCCCCTTTACACAGCTGTGATGACCAGGTAAAGTATCTTCCAAAACTTATCCTTACTGCTGCAGAATGGTCCATGCCATGTACTTCAAGTTGACTTTAGCATGTCCTGGTCCCTGGTAGACTGAGGCATGCAGCGACGTGTTTCACTGGAGCACGTCCTGTGATGGTGAGTTATATTCATTATGAAGAGAGGTGTGTGCAGTGTTGTCACATGTTTTGGGATACTGAAAAACCTACCTGGATGTTGTTTATTAGGTATTTTAAGTTTCGCTCCATCTTCTGTTGTGTGGAGAAACATTCATTGGCTCTCTGGGGCCAAACTTGATTCCCAAATTCCTGGTATGACCATGATGTCAACTCCCATGATATCTCCAACACCTCGGACAGCTATTTTAGAGAGATTTCAAGCCCCACCAACTATAACGGTGCCTTCCTCCCATGTGTAGAGGACAAGGGAGTTATTGTTAGGAAATACGGTGCGAAATTTTGATTTAGTGTGTTTCAGTGCGCGATGCACCAGCCTCACGGCAAACAATGGATGAAGGCTGGCCAATGCGTTATGCAGGTGACGCAGTTTTGAAATGAGTGTTGGTATGTGTGTACGTGTGCAGCAGCCATCAGAACGCAGTATTATCAGAATCTTGCAGGTGTGGGCTGCGTGTGGCACGGTTGCGTTAGCCAACTCATCGAGAACCTTCTAATAAACATGCCGCTGTGTAACTGGCGAATTCAGCAGCGGCCTGCACTATTTAAGGGCATCAGAGGTGGGCGCTGGCATTCGGTTCGACCGATTGGGCATTCGGTCGCTGTCGCTAGCCGCCGCGTCTGCAGTGGGGTGAGCTGGGTTGGGCCTCATGCCGCTGACCTCCTACCGCCTACACAGCTGCTGACAGTGTGGCATCGCGTTCCCCGGACTGCGTGCATCAGCATGTCTCTACCACGACACGAGTGGTGGAGCTGAGCTACCAGAAAATGTATTGCAAGAACCAACAATAAATAGGAAGATTGCTAAAAACAGCCACCTTCTTCTACCCAGCCATGCCCTACAACCCTGACCACATCACCCGCTCCGATCGTCCTATTACAAGTGGTGTTAAGGCCGGTTCCCACTAGGGCTGCCGCGCGTCAAAACGGCGCGTCAGCGGCGTGGTTGCCATGGAAATGGCGTCAGCGGCAAGGCGCGGCGGGCTCTGCGTCGCGGTTTGACCATGTCGAACCGCTTCCGCTGCCGCGTGCCGCGCTCCAGGTGCGCGCCGCCAATCACAGAACGCGCTGAGCGTGACGTCAGGTACGGACTCCCGGGCCACACGAACTTTCGCCGAACCGCTGGCGCGGACGCGGCGGCAGCTATGAAATACTTATCATCCGATTCCAAGGAAACTATTCGGTAGAAAAATTTGATTCTTGGGCATGTTACAGCCTGATATCTTCTCTCGATAAAGGACCGAATTTCTTTTCGTTATTCGTCGTGGTTACTTGCTGTATCGCATTTACGTAAACCTTTACACGAAATTGTAATGAGTGTGCAGAGGTAAAAACGCATTGCGTGGACTTTGCGTACAGTTCATTTTAGGTAATACGTTATTGCGTATGAAATTTAGTCAACATATCGAAATTGTTTTTAAAGCTGAGAGCAGATCGATAGCTATCACCGTTCTCGAGATATTGTCTGATATGTCGGCGGACGGGCTATGCCGTGACCGCGCGCGGGTTGCTCGGCGACGCGACCGGTACTTCGTCCTGCTCGTCGTAAACCATGTGGTTGTATCAACCGCAAATTTCGTAAACGGTTCAAGAAATCGAAATGTTTTTTTTTTTGTTTTTTTTTTTTTTTTTTTTTGCAAACGATAACTTGTGAAAAGTCATGTATTTCGTCGCATGATAAATATCCTAAATCTGTTTATCTACCAAGATATGAAAGTAACTACAGTTTTTCAGAAGGGATAGATGAATTTTTTTAAATGGCATTAATAGCATGTCGAATGAGAAGTTAAACCGAAACTAATTTGCTGGTATGTCATAAGATGTAATTTACTAAATATGTAGAGCTACTGATTATTTCCTTTCTTTTTTCTTTATCCAGTGTACTTTACTGATTCAAGACGCGTTTCGCCTTTTACTTTAAGGCATCTTCGGTGGAATCTAGAATGACTCAGTTTTGTTTTGATCTGTGATACTTGGAGATTATAAAACAGTTCACATCTTTTTTTATGTGAATGACTGATTACTTACAGTGAATTGAGTTTTTGGCGGACATATACGTTTCCCCTCACCTGCTCACATGCTGGAGGTTGAACTAAAACTTAGATTATGGAACATAAGCACATTTTCATGTTCGCTCTTTTTTCTTCTGTCACTAGCAGTAGACGTTTTACCGAAAACTCTGATTTAAAGTCGTAACTACAGTGTGTTCACCTCATGTCCCTTCCTGTCTGGTTTGTTTATGTACATGTTGCCAACCTGCAGAATTATATGCTGAAAACTAATGTTCGTTTATTTTTGTTCTCCTTATATCTGTATGTGTGTGTGGCTAGCCAGTGATAGTTATAGAAAGTTGAAAGTGAATCCAATAGTTGTCAGACAGTGGTTGAAAGATTTGGTGTTCAGCTGATTTCAGTTTTGGTTTAAATGTTTTAAGGAGTGCATGGAAGAGTAAATTCACTGCTTACATTAATAGATAAAATAGTAGAATAGTATTTGAACAGATGATTATTATCAGAATACTATCACCCAACCCCTTTGTCCTCACTCTTTGACGCCCCACAATACGCCCTGTCAACTAACCGCTATTGTCGTCAAAGTTGTACCGTAATTTCCTCTTCCTCCTCTATTTAATTCCGTACCTCTTCTTTAGTCACACGATCCTCGTATCTAAAGTTCAGCATTCTTATGAATCACCACGTTTTGAAAGCGTCCATTGTCTTCTTGACAGAAGTGTTCATCGTCCACGTTTCACTTACATACGAGGCTGCACTCCACACAAATACCTTTGTAAAATAGTATCCAACCATTAGCATTTATATTCGGTGTGAACAAATTTTCTTTTTCAGAACGCTTTTCTTGCTATTGACAGTCTTCAGTCAGGTTTGCGTCTGCACCAGGAAATGCCTTACAATTTAAAATCTGGTTTCGAAAACTGTTCCAAATATATATTATTCTTTCGTGATTCTTAAGCAAGGTGCTGGCGATGATTACATTATGCTCTGTGGGAAATTCTATCAGGTGGCTTCCACTTTCATCCCTTCCACCTAGCCTTTGTGTTCTTACTGTTTTCGTGTACCTGCTACCGTATCACATTTTAAATTTTTGTCTCGCTTAACTATCTGAATAATCTCTTTTGTCGTACATTGTTTCAATGTGCTAGGAGATAGTGAACAATCGTGAACGGTAGTCATGAAATTGTTTATGGTGAAATGAGAAAACATGAATAATGAAATATGTGAAAGAGTACATTGTACAGAAAATGAAAAATTGGTATGTCTTCACCCAACTTCGTCTTTCCTTCATGTAGGTGTAAGATATAGCTAATCAAACGCACCGCGCGTTTCGGTGGGTCCCACCCCGTACCTCAGTGGCTGTCTGTCATTGGCTACCGCTAACGTCTGCCGCTTCCAGATGGGAACGCCAATTCCGCGAGCCGCCGCGTCAACGCGGAAAATGCTTGCCGCTGCCGTTGCCGCACGCCGCGCTGCCGCGCTCTAGTGGGAACCGGCCTTTAGTCGGGCAACCTGTGCATCACACACTCCTGTTAGAATTGGTGACACTAGTGGTCTTCTCCTTGGATTTTGAGGAAATTGTGGCTGGTAATCGACGAGGATATGTGGCACCTGAGAAGGGCAACAATGGATCAGCAACTCCTGCAACATGGTAAGTGCCAGTTTTTCGTTTGGTGGTTTGTCTGAACCTGTGGCATAGTCAGTCTTCCCTTCCTGTTCTTCTTTCTGGGCTTACTGTAGTCTGCATTCGATAGCTGGTAGTGACGGAGCAGTCTGTCAGCCGAGATGGCTATTCAGCAGCTAATGGAGCGAATGCCGGAATTAGAGATAGAGCTTGTTCGGTCTAAAGAAGTGAGCAAAGAACGGTTTCCTGTTAATGCAATAATTCTTGACACTTACGCTGCGTCTTTGGTCACCCCTTTCTCGGGAAAAGCTGGGGAGAATGTTATGATTTTTTTTTTTGAGAACCTCAGGACGGCTGCTAAATTGGGAAATTTTGGGGTGCAGAAACACTCATGCATGTGGCTAAGTTGAAAGTAACTGGGATGCCAGAGCATACGTTACATGCCATGAAGAATTAAGGGATTGAAGTATTCAAAAAAGGGTTGCTGGAAAGGTATCGGAGGAAAAATACGTCTAGATATTATCGGGAACAATTGTATCAAAGGAATGGGGAATCAATAGAAGCTTTTGTACATCGAATTCGAAAAATTAATGTTAAAACCTGTGAGCTAACGCATTCCGATAGGGTTAATGAAGCCATTCAGCAGGAAGCTGAGCAGAGGGCACTAGACGCATTTTTGTGGGGAATACAACCCGAAACCTCCCGCAAGATTAGGATGGAGCTCCCTAAGACTCTCAATGAGGCAGTCGGAATTGCTGTGGCTTTAGAGGAAGTTGAAGCAGTATCAAACACGCGAGCCAGGAAAGCAGTATTTAATGCAGAAATAAAATGTTTCAGATGTGGTTGGGTGGGACACATTAGACACGATTGCAAGGAAGTGCAGTGCAGGAAATGCAGACGTTGGGGTCATCGGGAGCGTAATTGCAATGGGTCCTGGTAGAAACATGATAGGAAACCGCAAGGTGGGCCTCACCTCCCTCAGTTAAATGGGGTAGGGGGTGGTGTTTCCACTGTGCAACACCCCCGGTAGGGATTAATGCTAGTGCAGAATCAGTGGCAGATTCTTTTCTGACCGGCATGGTGAGGGGCAGACAGTGCAAATTTTTATTGGATACCGGGTCTCAGGTATCTGTGGCGAGTAGAAGTGTACTCAGTAAAGTATAATTAAAACCACCATGCTGGGCGTTAAGTGGAGTGGGTGGGGGACAGGTGGAGTCACTCGGATCAGTGATGTTAAACTTCAGAGTGGAAATGAGGAACTTCCAGGTGAAGGTAAAAGTTCTTCCAGTTGTTGGCAGCAGCTATGATGTCATACTGGGATTGGATTTCCTGGTTGTGCATCATGCAAAAGTTAACCCACAGCGTACAGTAGAACTGGACAGAATACAATTTCACCTAGGTTCTGTGGCCGAAAAACCATTACTGTCGCCAGGAACTGCCCAGACATCGGGTGGGCCACCTAAACTGCGTACAAGGTCCCTTAGGGTTAACTCGTGCGATACTATACTGAAGGGTGCAGGGAAAATAATCTGGGCAGATCTTGGAGCTAGCGTGTCTGTTAATTCGTTGTGTGTCGTTGAACCCTTGTCTGAGAATGAGCTGTTGGATAAAATGAAGTGTTTTACGTGCTGTAGCATGTCCTACATGCGGGAGATGGTTGTGCCTGTCAGTATTAATAATTTTGGCCTTGATGAGGTGCAATTAGCACGGGGTACTGCAATAGCGAATCTGGAGATAATAGGGGAAGATGCCGGGAGAGTCTGTCAGCTGGCCCGCACTGAGGGGTAAAGTAGCACACTTAAAAGGTCAAGACAGAGAAGTCGTGGAAAACCTTTTGATGAAGCATAAACAGTTATTTAATTATAATGGTCCACTGCCCGCCACACCGTTAGTTCAGCATTACATCCCCACTGGGAATGAAGCACCGGTTCATAAACTTCCATATCGTGTTCCAAAAGCGTACAGCCTGTCATGGAAGAATTTATTAATACAGCTTAGGGATGGGATAATAGAAACCAGTAGTAGTCCCTGGTCCGCTCGTGTCATAAGAGTGGGTAAAAAATCCACCTGATGGGGGCAAGGCATATCGTTTTTGTTGTGATTATCGTTCCCTGAATCAAAAAACTGTATCGGATGCATACCCAATGCCTAATATCACTGACACTCCGGATAATTTGGGTCAATGTCGGTACTTCACGACCTTGGATCTTCGAAGCGCGTACCACCCCCCTGCGGGTCCGGGGTAAGAATAGGCCCGAGGTATTCCTGCCTGTCGTAAGAGGCGACTAAAAGGGGTTTCAACCGTTTCGGCCTTCCATGTTATGGTCCCCCTTGAGGTTTGACCTCCATTTTTCAAAATTCTACAGAAGTACGAGCCTTTTGGGGAAGGACACCTTACGTGGTGTACCACTGGTCCTAAGTGCACTAAGACCTTGGCACTCAGCATTGTACTGGCGTTGTAACCATACCCACTATTCCTCAAATTGGGCCTAAACGCCTGATGGGTTATCCAAGCTACGCCCATAGTGCGTCTCCATCTGCACCAGCGATCATGATGGACTTTCCATGGCACCAGAAATCCAGCACGGTAGCCAGCCCTTTGTGGTGGGGTCGTCATGTACCCTCTGGGTTGTAGCCCCCTGACAACACAGGGATCGTACTGCCGATACCTGAGCTGCACACTCCCCACGTCGGCCAAGGAGTAGATGCCCGTCTCCTTGGGGCATCAGGACTCCCAGCAATGGTCATCCTGCCAGGCGGCCCTTGCTGCGGCTGGGTGGCGCCGATGGGGAGATCCCCTGGTCGGAGTGGGTGGTATCGGGGCGGACGTTTCACAGATGAAACGTCAACACGTATCAGGTCGCTCTGCGGCCGAGTCTTTCAAAAGGAAAGGTACTGTTTCTAGTTCTGGTTCTCCTGCACTTTCCCCCTTGGCCGGTCCCTGGGAGGAGGGACAGGCCCGCCGGCTTGGGGCGAAGTACTTCCCCTGCTATTTGGTCTGTTCTCGAACCAATGGGGGGACGTTCGCCACCTCCAAGCCAATGTTCTTTGTTCAGCACATTGAGGACATCTTCGGGGAAATCGAGGCTCTCAGCAAGATGCGTTCAGGGTCCGTTCTTATCAAGATCACCTCCACCACACAGTCAGCGGCGCTCCAGGCGTGCGACCGCCTAGGGGACATCCCAGTATCCATTGTCCCACATCTGGCACTAAATCGGACGCAGGGGGTTATTTTTCATCGTGACCTCCTGCTACAATCTGATGAGGAGCTCAGGGCCAACCTGGAGCGCCGAGGCGTGCATTTCGTCCGGCGAGTCCAGCGCGGCCCCAAAGACCGTCGCATCGACACCGGGGCCTTTATCCTCGCCTTCGAGGGGGATGTTCTCCCGAAGAAGGTAAAGGTGATATGCTACCGGTGCGACGTGCGACCTTACGTCCCGCCTCCTATGCGCTGTTTCCGGTGTTTGCCCTTTGGGCACATGTCGTCACGGTGTGAGGCTGAGCCACTTTGTGGCGATTGTGGACGTCCTCTTCGTGAGGAACATACATGCATCTCGGTGCATTAATTGTCCTGGCGTCCACTCGTGTAGATCCTCAGCCTGCCCCGCATATCAGAAGGAGAAGAAGATACAAGAAATCAAAACTTTGGATCGGCTCTCTTATTCTGAGGCCAGGAAGAAGTATGACCGCCTCCATCCCGTGCCATTGACCACTTCGTTTGCCTCAGTTGTGTCCACTCCTTCCGCGGTATCCTCACCCCTATCCTGTCCCCCTTCCGCCTCCTCCGCCCATCAGGGGGCTCTGCCTCCGCCTCCCGAATCCGTCCCTTCCAAATCCCTCCCTTCCAAATCCTCCTCCCCTGTGGCCCCTGCCTCCTCCTCCTCCTCTCCCCCCACCACCTGAGAAGCAATCCTCTTCTCAGGCGTCCATCGGGGAAACGTTCTGGACCCCAGCTTCCGAGGTCCGGCGTTCCAAAACAAACACCGCGCGTGAGGACCTTCATCGGGTCCAGCCCACCATCCCTGTGCCTCCTCAGCCTTCCAAGAAGGCCTCCAAGAAGAAGTCTCTATCCCCCTCTCCACCCCGGCGCGTTTCGTCTGACGCTCCATCCGTGAGTCGCTGCTCCCGGCCGTCCTCAGTTTAGCCGGGACGCTCTGCTGCCAGGCGCTCAGGTGCCCTCTCATCGGCAAATGATGCTGCCCCTCCTACACAACCAGGGACAGTGGCCGCAGCTGGCGACGACTCGATGGAACCGGATCTGCCTCCCGCCGGTTGTAGCGTTGTTCCCTTACAACCTGGCCCTCCGCGGCCGTCGAGGTGACCAGCGCTTCCCCAGTCTCGTTCCCCCAACTTTTTGACTAGCGATGGCCTTGTTACATAGGAACATAAGAGGTATTCGATCTAATCGGGAGGAATTACAACTGCTCCTCCGCCTGCACTGTCCGCTCGTCCTTGGTCTCCAGGAAACCAAGTTGCGCCCGACTGACCGTATTGCCTTTACCCACTATACCTCGGAGCGGTATGACCTCACCCCTGTGGAAGGTATCCCAGCTCATGGTGGGGTCATGTTGCTCGTTCGGGACGATGTCTGTTACCATCCCATCCCATTGACCACCCCACTCCAAGCAATAGCTGTCCATGTTACTCTTTCTGCTTTTACTTTTTCAGTTTGTACCATCTACACTCTGTCATCTGCTGTTAGTCGGGCTGACATGATGCACCTGATTGTTCAGCTTCCCCAGCCGTTTTTATTGTTTGGCGACTTCAATGCCCATCATCCCCTTCGGGGCTCTCCTGCATCCTGTCCAAGAGGCTCACTCTTGGCGGATATCTTCAACCATCTCAATCTTGTCTGCCTCAATACCGGCGCCCCGACTTTCCTCTCGGACTCTACTCATACCTACTCCCACTTGGACCTCTCGATGTGTTCTACCACTCTTGCCCGTCGGTTCGAGTGGTACGTCCTTTCTGACACCTATTCGAGCGACCACTTCCCCTGTGTCGTTCGTCTCCTGCACCACACCCCATCCCCACGTCCTTCAAGCTGGAACATACTGCAAGGTGACGGGGCACTTTACTCCTCCCTGGCGACCTTTCCGGACCACGATTTTCTCAGTTGTGACAGTCAGGTCGAATACCTCACGGCTGTTATCATCAATGCTGCTGAACGTTCCATTCCTCGTACTACCTCTTCTTCACGTCGCGTTTCCGTCCCCTGGTGGAACGAGGCTTGTAGGGACGCTATCCGTGCTCGACGACGTGCTTTACGCATCTTTTGCCGCCATCCTACGTTGGCGAATTGTATTGAATACAAACGACTCCGAGCGCAATGCCGTAGAGTCATCAAAGACAGCAAAAAAGCTTGTTGGGCCTCTTTCACCAGCTCCTTTAACAGTTTTACTCCCTCTTCCGTCGTTTGGGGTAGCCTGCGCCGGCTGTCGGACATTAAGGCCCACTCCTCAGTACCTGGCGTGACGTCAGGTAATGAGGTCCTTCTTGATCCTGTGGCTGTCTCCAACGCCTTTGGCCGCTTTTGGCCGCTTTTTCGCGGAGGTTTCAAGCTCCGCCCATTACCACCCTGCCTTCCTTCCCAGGAAAGAGACAGAAGAGGCTCAGCGACCTTCCTTCCACTCGCTGCATCTGGAAACTTATAATAATGCCCCCTTTACTATGCGGGAACTCGAACGTGCGCTTGCACTGTCCCGACCCTCTGCTCCGGGGCCAGATGCCATTCACGTTCAGATGCTGGCACACCTTTCTCCGGCGGGCAAAAGCTTCCTTCTTCATACCTACAATCGCGTCTGGACCGAAGGTCAGGTCCCCATGCGTTGGCGTGACGCCGTCGTTGTTCCTATACCCAAACCCAGGAAGAATAGACACCTTCCTTCTAGTTACCGCCCCATTTCTCTTACAAGCTGTCTCTGTGAGGTGATGGAGCGCATGGTTAATGCTCAGTTAGTCTGGATTCTTGAATCTCGACGACTACTTACTAATGTCCAATGCGGCTTTCGTCGCCGCCGCTCCGCTGTTGACCACCTTGTGACCTTGTCGACATTCATCATGAACAACTTTTTGCGAAGGCGCCAAACGGTAGCCGTGTTCTTCGACTTGGAGAAGGCTTATGATACCTGTTGGAGAGGAGGTATCCTCCGCACTATGCACAGGTGGGGCCTACGCGGTCGCCTGCCCCTTTTTATTGATTCCTTTTTAACAGATCGAAAGTTTAGGTTACGTGTGGGTTCCGTATTGTCCGATGTCTTCCTCCAGGAGAACGGAGTGCCTGAGGGCTCCATCTTGAGCGTAGCCCTTTTTGCCATCGCGATCAATCCAATTATGGATTGTATTCCACCTAATGTCTCAGGCTCTCTCTTTGTCGATGACTTCGCGATCTACTGTAGTGCCCAGAGAACATGCCTCCTGGAGCGCTGCCTTCAGTGTTGTCTAGACAGCCTCTACTCATGGAGCGTGGCAAATGGCTTCCGGTTCTCTGAAGAGAAGACGGTTTGTATCAACGTTTGGCGATATAAAGCGTTCCTTCCGCCATCCTTACATCTCGGTCCCGTTGTTCTCCCATTCGTGGAAACAACTAAGTTTCTAGGGCTCACGTTGGACAGGAAACTGTGCTGGTCTCGACGTGTCTCTTATTTGGCGGCCCATTGTACACGTTCCCTTAATGTCCTCAGAGTTCTTAGCGGTTCATCTTGGGGAGCGGATCGCACTGTCCTGCTTCGCTTGTATCGGTCCATAGTCCGATCGAAGCTGGATTATGGGAGCTTCGTCTACTTGTCCGCTCGGCCATCCCTCTTACACCGGCTCAACTCCATCCACCATCGGGGGATACGTCTTGCAACCGAAGCCTTCTACATTAGTCCTGTCGAGAGTCTTTATGCTGAAGCTGCCGAATTACCATTGACCTACCGGCGCGACGTACTGCTGTGTCGGTATGCCTGCCGGCTGTTGTCTATGCCCAACCACCCCTCTTATCAGTCCTTCTTCGCCGATTCTCTCGACCGTCAGTACGGGTTGTATGTGTCTGCCCTGCTGCCCCCCGGAGTCCGCTTCCGTCGCCTGCTTCGACAATTGGATTTTGCCCTCCCTACCACCTTCAGAGAGGGTGAGAGCCCGACACCACCTTGGCTCCAGGCTCCGGTTCATATTTATCTCGACCTCAGCTCACTCCCGAAGGAGGGTACTCCGGCTGCAGTGTATTGCTCACGGTTTGTCGAACTTCGTGCTCGTCTTGCCGGTCACACCTTTATTTACACCGATGGCTCCAAAACTGACGATGGTGTCGGCTATGGTTTGTCGTCGGGGCCGCCACCTTTAAATACCGACTCCTCGACCAATGTTCCAGCTTTACGGCCGAGCTTTTTGCTCTCCATCAGGCCGTTCAGTATGCCCGCCGCCACTGCCATTCATCGTATGTACTTTGCTCCGACTCACTCAGTGCTCTTCAGAGCCTTGGAGCTCCCTATCCGGTCCATCCCTTGATTCAACGGATACAGCAGTCCCTCCATTCTTTCGCTGATAATGGTGGTTCTGTCAGCTTTCTGTGGGTTCCCAGACATGTAGGAGTGCTTGGGAATGAGGCTGCAGATGCTGCAGCCAAGGCTGCAGACCTCCTGCCTCGGCCAGCCTCCCATATTGTCCCGTCATCTGACGTTCGTGGGGATGTATGTAAGAGGCTTGTGTCGTTGTGGTGGGATGCTTGGTCATCCCTCCAAGGAAACAAGCTCCGGGCAGTAAAACCGCTCGCAACTGCTTGGACAACCTCCTCCCGACCATCTCGGCGAGAGGAGGTCCTTCTGACCAGGTTGCGGATTGGGCATTGCCGGTTTAGCCACCGCTACCTGCTCTCCGGTGACCCAGCCCCGCAGTGCCCTTGTGGTCAGGCATTAACAGTGCGCCATGTTTTATTGTCGTGTCCCCGTTTTAGTCAATTTCGTGTTGTGCTGTCCCTGCCATCTACTTTACCAGATGTTTGAGCTGATGACGCTCGAGCAGCTGCTCGTATTCTGCGTTTTATAACTTTAACTGGTTTGTCCAAAGACATCTAACCTTTTTACTTATTTTATCTGCATATTTGTCAGGTCCTTCTGGTGTCCCCGCCATCCCCTTGAGTCTTACTAGATTCCATGTGCTCTAACAGTGACTGGGCGCTAATGACCTCAGCAGTTGAGCGCCCTTAAACCCCAACAAAAAAAAAAAGCGCGTACCACCAGTTGGAGGTCGCCCTGGAAGACTGACTGAAGACAGCTTTTTCAACACCTACAGGTCATTTTCAGTATCGGCGAATGCCTTTCGAACTCAAAAATGCTCCGGCAACCTTCCAACGGTTACTAGATAGCGTGTTACGAGGGCTGAAACCTAATCAGTGTATGGTATATTTGGACGACATAATTGTTTTCTCAAAGGACGTGCAAGAACATGTGCACCATTTGCGCGAAGTTTTCGAATGTCTGAAAGCAGCGCGGTTAACTCTTCAAATGGAAAAATGTCATTTTTTGTTGCAAGAAGCCAGTTATCTAGGTCATATTATAGGACAGGAGGCTGTCCACATGGATCCAAAACTTGTAGAGGCGGTAATGAATTTTCCGACACCTCCAAAAGTAAAGGAGTTGCAGTCTTATTTAGGTCTCGCCAATTTTTACAGGAGGTATATTGCAAAATTTGTGGAAATTGCAAGGCCCCTCACGCAGTTGTTGAAGGGAGCAAAATTTCGCTGGTCAGCAGAATGCGAAGATACTTTTCAAAAGTTAAAGATGTTAACATCTAGTCCGGTTTTGGGTTTTCCAGATTTTAGCAAACAGTTTATATTATCTTGTTACTCTAGCAATTTTGCTTTGGGTATTATCGCAGGAAATAGATGGGCAGGAACACCCGACAGCACATGCCTCCAGACGGCTGAAAAATGCAGAAAAAAATTACTCAACAACCAAGAACGAGTTATTGGCATTAATTTTCGGAATAACCGATTTCCGGTGTTTGTATGGAAGACGTTTCAGGGTTATTAATAACTATGCAGCACTTAAGTGGTTGTTAGGGCTTAAAGACCCAACAAATAGATTAACTAAGTGGGCTTTGCATCTTAGTGAGTATGATTTTGAAGTGATACATCGACCGGGTAAATCACATGGAAACGCTGATGGTCTGAGCCGTAAAGTATGCGCCATAGAATGCACAGGAATAAATGAGAACGAATGGACGGAGGCACAAACTGCTGAAACAGATTGTCAGCGATTTACCTTGCAGCGACAGTTTGTCGTGGGTGACGGGATATTGTACCATAAAGCTAGGAACGGTCCACGCATAGTCGTACCAGAAAAATTGCGAAGCGAAATTTTAAGGCAAGCACATGATTCAATGTGTTCTGGTCATTCGGGTCGAAGAGCAACGGAAAGGAGGGTAGCACAGAGTTATCAACGCGTAGGCAAGGTGTCGATCAGTACGTAAAGAATTGCATTCCGTTTGCTCAACGGGCGGAATTGAGTCATCAGAAAATTGTGTTACAACGACTACCGGAAGTGGATAGACCTCTCAAAGTACTTGGCGTAGACGTCTTAGGACCGTTTGTGCAAACACCAGCGGGTAATCGCTATGTTTTAACAATAATATACCCTTTTTCGCGCCATGTGTCTGACAGCCATTCCAGACCAGGGAGCCGAAACCATGGCTTACGCCATGGTACATCAATGGATACTGAAATTCGGAACACCTGAAACTATAATTACAGATCAAGGGTCAAACTTTGATTTGATGAAACAGTTATGCAAGTTGTTTCATGCAAAGAAATTGAGAACGAGCATTTACACCCGCAGGCTAATGGTCGGACTCAGAAAGTTCATCGTAGAATAGCTAAAATGTTAAGTTATTATGTAAATTCGCAACACAACAATTGGGATACGTTATTGACGTTCGTAACTGCAGCGTATAACTCAAAAGTGCATGAAAGTACAGGATTGCCTCAATATGAAGTAATGTTCGGTCAGAAGATACCATCTCCTTTTGCATTGCTCAAGACCCCACCAGGAACCGATATTTCGGCGGTTAAGGATTTATCCACAAAGTTGAAAACAATCTGGTGGCAGGTGAAAAAAATGAACACTAAAGTGTTAGACAGGACAAAGTTCACAATGGAAAGGCGGCTTTACCCAATTATCATGTCTGGCAATGAGTGATGACTAATCCGTATGTGCCAAAAGGCAAAACGAAAACATTTGTATCCCATTATCAAGGTCCTTTCCAGGTGATCGAGATGACATCGCTGGTGAATGCCAAATTGCAGCTTCCAACTCTCCCTACTATTGTGCATGTGAGCTGAATTAGGCCTTTAAAGGGGATTTTTGAGGAACTGCCTTCATTGTCTGCAGTAACTTCTAGTGGAGAGAAAGGTGAATCTAAGAAAAAGAATAAGTAAGGAGTAGATAAACAAGAAAACAATGTTAATTGTTGAAGCGATCAGACATGCTGTTATGCTCTTAGGCCACGTGTAAAAAGGAAGAGCTAATGCGAGTTGTTTTTCTTTTGTTTCTCAGAAGGCGTGACGTTCTGGTAAGACCAGCAGTTCCAGCGTCATGGGTTGCGCTGAAGAGGGAAGAAGGAAGGTGTGCACTCTCTCTCAGCATAGTTATTCTGTTTTGCTGTTGCAATTTAGCTGAAGCTTTGAAGGTGCGTCGTATATCAAGTGGTGTTTTGTTCTCGCGACAAGGGGACGTAATTATGTCCGGACATCAATGGACCTTAAGGGTGGACTGTAATATTTTGGCGGTTGAAGACGAAATCTGTGAATTAGAGCATACAGTTAATGAACTTCATTCCATGGTGGCTAATCAGTCAAGGTTTAATGACACACAGGGGCAATATCAGCTACTACGAACAGCTTTTGCACTGTTACAAGCTCAGTTGCAGCAAACTGCAGGGTTAATCCCACACGTCCGTAGGAAAAGAGGATGGTTAGACAAGGGTGGCCGTATCCTAAAAACTGTTTTTGGGACCGCTGACGCAGTAGATATTTCAAGTTTTAATGAAACACTGCAGCAAATACAGGATAATGTGAATAGGACATTAGACCCAACTTTGCTCGCCTCTTTGGACCGGATGCGAGCAGCTCAGGATGGACGTATAACTATGGAACATCTTTTTCAACGAGTGCACAAGTACTGTAACGAGCATAAGCAACACTTACTAGTTATTGGATCATCAACCACCGCCACCTATATTTTTATCTTTGTCGTAGAATTAGTGTACTGTCGGCTCAAAAGGAAGGTGGCCCTTCCAACCTTTAACCTAAGGGTCCAGACAAAATCACTGAACAGTTGTGAGGCACTGCAGCAGAACACGGAGTAATGTTTATGGACAAAGATTAGACTGAGGATAAAAGTGAATGATTCCAGTGTAAATAGTGAATCAATCGTATTTTGTGGTGTTTGTGAAGTGGACTATAGTTAGTTTGACTTTTTGGTTGAAATCAGGCACAAATTCTTTCCATATGAGGGAGGAATTGTAGAGGACAAAGGGTTATTTTTAGGAAATACTATGCGAAATTGTGATTTAGTGTGTTTCAGTGTGTGATGCGCCAGCCTCACGGCAAACGGCGGATGAAGGCCAGTCAGCACATTATGCAGTTTTGCAATGAGCATCGGTATGTGTGTAAGTGCGCGGCAGCCATCAGAATGCAGCATTAGCAGAATTACGCAGATGCAGGCTGCGTGTGGTGTGGTGTGGTTGCATTAGCCAATTCATAGAGAACCTTCTAATAAACACGCTGCCGCGTAACCGGCGGATTCAGCAGCGGCCTGCACTATTTAAGGGCATCAGAGGTGGGTGTCGGCATTCGGTTCTACCGATTGGGTGTTCAGTCACTGTCACGTCGTCATCAGTGACGCTGTCCTTGAGGACTGGCTGGCGGAGGGTGTTGCCCGCTGCTGCACTGGCGACTCCCGGCATCGTCAAGAGCCGCCGCATCAGCAGGGGGG
The DNA here is from genome assembly GCF_021461395.2 of Schistocerca americana. Classification (NCBI taxonomy): domain Eukaryota; kingdom Metazoa; phylum Arthropoda; class Insecta; order Orthoptera; family Acrididae; genus Schistocerca; species Schistocerca americana. The sequence continues at coordinate 35,927,564 of NC_060129.1, read as the reverse complement.
GCGAGCTGGGCTGGGCCTCATGCCGCTGACCACCTACCGCCTGCACAGCTGCTGACAGAGTGCGGCATTGTGTTCCCTGGACTGCGTGCATCAGTACGTCTTCACCACAACACGAGCGGTGAGGCTGAGCTACCAGAAAATGTATTGGAAGAACCAACAATAAGAAAAGGAAGATTGCTAAAAACAGCCACCTTCTTCTACCCAGCCATGCCCTACAACCCCAACCATGTCACCCGCTCCGGTCATCCTGTTACGTAGGGAAACAAGTGGAGGCAGCTCAGCTGATACCTTCTCAGAATCATGAATGCTACAATGTTGCTATTACTATGAGGGATATACACCATGCTCTCACTTCATCCAGATCATTTGCCCTAGAGCCAGACAGTGTTCACATTGAGATGTTGCAGCATTCTCTTGTAGGTCGGCACCTTCTCCTCTGTAGGTACAATTATATTTGGGCAGATGGCATGTTTCCTAGACGATGGTGTGAAGCCACTGTTATACCCAACCTAAGCCTTTCTTCTCTCACCAGCTGTGTTTCCAGGGTGATGGAAGATATGATTCATGGGCAGATGGTTTTGTGGCTTGAGTCTGCCCAACTGCTAAGCACTGCACAGTGTGGATTTCGAGCATGCTGTTCTGCGTTTGACCATGTTTTCACTTCGTCATCCGATATCATGAATGGTTTCCTGTGGAAATAAGACTATGGCCATATTATTTGATTCGGAAGAAGTCTGATACATCTGCTGGAGGACTGGTATCATCTGTAGTCTATACATGTGGGGCTTCAGAGGCCATCTGCCCCATTTACTAGAGGAAGTTTTGAAAGAGGTTTTCCCAAGGTTTATATTGTTTGGCCTTGTCCCGCACATTTATCCAGGAAAATGGGATGCCTGAATGCTCGTCCTGGGTATCATTGTCTTTGCTATCCCCTTTAACCATATTATGAGCTGCCTCCCACCAAGTATCTATTGCAGTTCTACATCAACATGTCTCCTGGAGCAGCGTCTTCAGCGTCATTCCTATCGTCTTTTCTCATGGAGCATGAGCAGTGGCTTTCACTTTTCCACTGCCACAACCTTTTGTATAAGTATTTGGCGGTGGAATGAGTTTCTTACACCATCTTTACATCTTGCGCCTTGTGCTCTTTCGTTCACTGAAACAGGAAATTCCTGGAGGTCATGTTTGATAGGAAACTTCCTTCATCCGCCCATGTATCGTACTTGGCTGTACATAGTACCCAATCCCTCAGTGTCCTACATCTCCCAAGTGGTATTTCCAGAGGAGCGGATCAGACAGCCCTCCTCCATTTCTTGTGATCCCTTGTCCATTCATAACTAGACTGTGGGTGTTTAGTTCATTCCTCTGCACCGCTGTTCATCATATGCTGTCTGAACACACTCCATGATGGAATACGTTTCTTCAGTGGCTGCTTTTTCACCAGTCCGGTTGAGAGTCTGCAGAAGACGCTGAACTGCTAGTCACACTGGTATGATGTCCTCCTCAGTGGATAGGCATGCCATTTCTCTTTCACACCTGGGGGCTCATCCTATTCCGTCTTATTTGATGACTCCTTTGCCTGCCAGTATGGGGATCGCCATTCTTCCCTGTTACCTCCTGGAGTTCGCTTTTGGCTTCAGATTACCTCCCATGTTCCTGATGCTTGTTAACCCTTCGCCATCTTGGCTTCATGTAGCTGCTCATGTTCATTGTGGACTTCATTTTCTTAACTTTTATAAGCAGGGAAAAAATGCATAAATGGTACGGACTAATCTATTGTCAGGGTACAAAATTCGTTGCAATATTACACTCTGCACAAATTGTACTGACTGGCAGTATGTCCACCAGTTGATAACTCAAACATTTTACCAATATTATGCATCATCACTTGTTTTTTCGAGAAACCTAGTGGCCATCCTGTTTAATATTTGTGACGAAAGTCTGTAATGTGTTTTGTTTTCATCTCTGATTTAAACATAACATTTGCATGTACCTCAAATCGTTTAAAAATATGTATCAAGTATACATTTGAATTGTCAATGTTGCAAGGGCCAGGAGGTATTGTCACAATTTCCCCATTCCCTAGATGGAATTTATTATTAATTCTGTGGTGATAGCTATGCTTTTGTGTGTTTGCAGTCCAGTCAATGCTGTACATCACTACCCCCTGCTCCTATATTGCAGGAAATTTGTTTGTTTTCAATTTAGACCAATTGTGATTAGAGTGAACGTCATTACATCATAGCTTCAAATTATGTGGAGACTTGCATACTGCTTGTTTTTATGCAATTTTGAGGAAAACTATCAGGCAGAAATATCCTCAGGTATGAACTGAAGTCATGGTAGTGTCGAACATTGTAAAACAACTGATTCCTATTGGTGAAGTGACAACACAATTCTTCAGGTGGCCTTAAATCACCAAGAGCTCCATACCCCCACCAACATCTAAATTGACAGTTCCATGTTTCTTGGATTTCCACACTGTCTCGAGCAATGTGTCCTACACTGATTTAAAATTTTCTGACGAGATTAGGCTGATCTAAGAGTGTTTGTAATCCTTCTCTCCAGTACCATTGCTGTGGGCCTTTTTAAAATATCCAATCCAAGCCATTTCCTGTATTTTAAATATAGGCCTTAACCGATAGTGATGGCCTCCATAGTCATTATGCTTTTTAGCTGTTTGTACTTGCTTTTCGCTTATTCGGGCGTTCTTTACTGCTTGGAATATGATAGCAGCTCTCCTAGCTTATGTAACCAGAGCTGACAGCCCAGCAAATTTAGGTATCAGGAACAATATTATTCCACCAGATGTCTTTGGTATTGGTAGGAATCTGGGCGTTTTAACACATCGTTTCCTTCCTCCTTTTTGCCGCTATCACCATTGATTTGATGCAATTTCTTAAACACCACATAGGTTCTTCTTGTTTAGTGTGCAGTGAGCTGCATTCATTATTGCTTGAAGTTTAGTCCAGTACCCAATTTAAGTTCTAGAAAACATTGCCTTATCAACCACATATGCAGATATAGGTTGTCCTAAATCAATATCCATCCCTTGAAATACCTGTGCAGCCTTATCAATGAATATTTAGTCTGCAATATAATTATATTCATTTGTAGTGCAGGCAATGTTGTGCTTTTTGCATACATTGTCCAGAACCTTAAAGCCCTTCTCACCATAAGCCAGGCGCTATTTCAATTTTTTTCCAGCTCCACAGAAATTGTATCGAGAGATACAAAGTTCAAATGGCAGATACTCAAGAATACCACCTTCAACTCTGTTGATGTGTTTCCTAGCACTCATGTCACACTACTGCATGGTTTGAGGTTTGCTTTTCGTATTACATAGCAAATTTCGAGTGTTCACCCAGCTGTTGAGCTTTGATGAGAAACAAAGATATTTCATCAATGCCCTGTTCACTCGACATTTTATGACGTGCTCTATGAGGAACATATTGGGTTCAAAGATTTTCTGTAATTCGTTTCTGACACCAATAGGTTTGTTCTTAATAGAATGGTTAATAATGTGATTATACTTGCAATGATTTCTGGCTGTATGTTCAGCCATTTGCACTTATGTTGAAGATTAAATTGCTTCCACATTAGTTTTTTGATTGTCCAGTTCAACCATTTGGCAGTGCTAGTTTCCAAATGGGAGAATGTTGAATTGTGATTTATCCCACATCATTCCAATTCTGCTTTGAAATGCCTCTCGTAAAATTCACTTATGTGGTATGCCTCAAGGTTATTGGGCAGTCAATATACTCCTGTCTGCAACAATTGTTCAGAAACCTCTGAAACCACCTCCCCAGTCTTCACCTTCAAAGGTAAGCCCATGCGAAATTGGAATGTCTGTGACCATTAGAATGTACTTTAAACCATTATTGGTTTGTAAGTAGTCTTGCATATTTAAGAGGTCAGCCTGCCATACTTAATCCATTCCTCGTATTATCAGAAATATTCTGCATGCAGGTCTGTAAAGCTCATGAACAACTGTCTCCAGAATCACGCGATGATGCATATTTTTCGAAGCTCAGATAAGCTCGATTCTCTGCACAGGCTGGAACTGTAAGCAGTCGTAATTGATTTACGATTTCATTTGGTTATCATATTATATATTCTCTGGAGATAGATTGTTCAGTCTTCTATACTGAAATTCGACTATTTTACCCGCACTATGTGGAGCTGGTTTAGTTGGTTATGGTGGTAAATAGTTTATTTACATTGAAATGGAGGGGTTTTATAAACTTACTTATAGCTGGGTGTATAAACTAACTTGAATAAGATCATAATTCAGTGCTCACTTCTGTTAATGTTGAATCATACATTTCCACTTCCATCAATGCAGAGAATGCATCATGGAGTTGAGCTATGGTCGTTTCCAATGGGTGGAAAGTTTGGCAAACTGTCGACAGCAGATCACTGCACAGTGTGTCATAGAATTGGAGGCTATGTGATTGCCTTCTTTGCCAACACATTAGCTCATCCTGTACTGCATTTCATTAAAATGTTAAAAATCTGCTCCTTCGTAGCCATCTGCTCCTGCAGATCTGTGCTCTGTTGTTAAATATTTTAACTGTACCAACTGAATGCCCTACAGAAATAGTAACATTGGGGGGAACAAACTTTCCTGTGGAACAAGGTTGAACTCTGCTCTGACACATTGCATGGTCAATGTCATTCATCTAAGGAGAAGTATACTTTGTCATCACTAAATTTATAGTTTTAAAGTACTACCACCCTATTTGATATTATACTGACACTGGTTGCTTACACTCACTGATATTCAAACAGTTTGTTTGATTGAACAACATTATGTTGACACCAGACGTCTGCTGCTGTAACGACTTCGCCTTTCCTGAAGGAAAGCACATTGTGTTAGCTTATTTGCTCATTTTCTCTGTTCATCAGCATGAGCATTAATACTTGAACTGGCTCAGAACAGGGACTTTTGATGCATAACTTGACATCATTATCCTTTGATGTTTGTTACCAGTGAGCGATTTATTTATCAGTTGCTGTTAGTATATTTCCTCGTCATCTACTATTATTGTAGTTATAATTGTGGTGGTGATCTTCAATTCCCGTATTTTGTGCACATTTATGTACTTATCAGGCACATTTATGCACTTTATTAATTGTGTAGTGCATAGAGCCACTGTCTGCATTGCATCACTCACTTGTTTTGTGTTACTTGCAGTACATAGATCGTAAAATCCAGTGATAGCTCTCATAGTAGCAGCAGTAGTAGCACATCAGAGTACTGTGAGCTGGTGCATGTTTTCGTTAGAAGCGAGTTACTTTAAATTTTGTCAGTGTTCCTTGCCTTCAACTTGTGTGTGTGTGTGTGTGTGTATATGTGTATGTGTGTGTGTGTGTGTGTGTTTACCATGCCAACTCTGGTATGGGCAGATATAGTAATTGCTGTGAACCAAGTTCGTGATACTTAGCTCACAGCTCCAGGCAGTGTTTTCCACCGATTGGTCCATTGCTGCAGTCACCTTGGGTACTGCCCACACTGAGATTGACCTTTCACTTGTTTGTGAGTGGGAAGTCATTCCAGTGTGTGAGCGGCAGTGAAAGAATTTCCATGTTGCCAATCAGAGCCTGCTCAGTTCATCTGATGAAAAGATTTGGGTGCTGCCTATGGCTGATGAAATCTAAAAGCCAGATGAAATCACTTGCCATGTTCCAGAGGAAGCATCTCAGCATGCTAGACTGGGCATTTGCAGTAGTATTACTGTTAATTGGAAACTCTGATGTTAGGTGTGTAGTGGAGCCATTTAGAGATATGGCTGCATAGGACCGGAAGGAATCCATTGTGCTTTCTGTGTGCATAGTCAGAGGGGGGAGGAGTGGGTGCTTCCGGATGCCATGAGAAGTGTGGCATAGTCAGCTGTAGGTGGTGGCTCACGTTGGTGTTGACAATATGTACCACGTTGGATTGGAAGAGATTATATCTAGTTACAGGCGACTACCTGAAATAGTACTGCTCACAGTCTCGTTTACGAGATGATGGTGGAGCCCACCATTTGTAGCATCATGGGCACAACTGAAAGTGGTTCTTTGGTACAGTGCGGAGTGAAGGTCTGAATCAGAGTCCCAGACAGTTCTGCAACTGTGTAGGTTGCAGATTCCTCGACTAGCGCTAAAAGGTGGTAGTTCACGATTTCTGCTAAATTGGTCAGGAAAATCCATTACACAAAGGAAGCAGTTCCACACAAGTGTGGGGGATGTGTAGGGGAGACTGGGGGATGTGTAGGGGAGACTGGGGGATGTGTAGGGGAGACGGGGCTTTTTTAGGTGTGATGGTCTCAGATGAGTGCAGAAAGGGCGTCAGTTTCAAATATTGCAAGTAGACAACCGGAAAAGGGTAGATAAAACCACAATAAGTACTGAAGTTGTAAATTCTCGTAGCTGCATTAGAAAAGAACCAGGGCTCAATGCTAAAAGAAAGCACTGAACCTCAAATCGTTATAGGTATGGAAACAAGTAAAGCTGAAAATGTTTCAAAAGACTTCACCATGTTCATAAAGGATCTGTGTTGTATTGGTCCTGCTCTCTCCCTCCCCCTCCTGCTCTCTCCCTCCCCCTCCTGCTCTCTCCCTCCCCCTCCTGCTCTCTCCCTCCCCCTCCTGCTCTCTCCCTCCCCCTCCTGCTCTCTCCCTCCCCCTCCTGCTCTCTCCCTCCCCCTCCTGCTCTCTCCCTCCCCCTCCTGCTCTCTCCCTCCCCCTCCTGCTCTCTCCCTCCCCCTCCTGCACTCTCCCTCCCCCTCCTGCTCTCTCCCTCCCCCTCCTGCTCTCTCCCTCCCCCTCCTGCTCTCTCCCTCCCCCTCCTGCTCTCTCCCTCCCCCTCCTGCTCTCTCCCTCCCCCTCCTGCTCTCTCCCTCCCCCTACTGCTCTCTCCCTCCCCCTACTGCTCTCCCCCTCCCCCTACTGCTCTCCCCCTCCCCCTACTGCTCTCCCCCTCCCCCTCCTGCTCTCCCCCTCCCCCTCCTGCTCTCCCCCTCCCCCTCCTGCTCTCCCCCTCCCCCTCCTGCTCTCCCCCCTCCCCCTCCTGCTCTCCCCCCTCCCCCTCCTGCTCTCCCCCTCCCCCTCCCCCATCATCTCATTCTCGTTTCCGAGATTCTAAAGCTCTTCACAGATTATGAGATGAACTGTGTGATGAAGTTGGCTGCAACACGATGCATTCCATGATGCTGTGTCAGGATTTCATGAGATGATCCAACAGAAATGTTAGTCTTCTGCAGTCTCTCTGACAGTCCATCTTCTATTGGGATGCGCAATTTCTTTCACGCTCCTAACATCAGCATCACTGGTACATGTTGTGATGGGTATCCTGAATGAGGGTCATTTGTGAAATGTCTGGCCACATTTAAACTATGTTAACTATTCGTAAAACTGAGTATGGCTTAAGCACTGACCACCATAGGGTTCGTGCATCAGTTGTCTCTCTAAAGGTTTTCTTGATTTTCATGCAAAATTCAATGCATCTTTGATGATTTTCTGACTCTGCCATCTCGAAATTCGCAAACTGTGTTGACATAATCTACTCAATACAGCACTGAACAATAACACACACAAAACAATGAAAATTCTGGCACACCCACATTAAACACAAGCATGTGCAGGGATGCCAACTGCATTTCGCTCCAAGACGCCATTGGCGCGAAATTACGAATGTTCTGGAATTTTTTGAACAGCCCTTGTATATGGCAACTCCACCTCTTTCCATAATGTCTGCTAAGCAGAATATTCGAAATTTCTGGGTGAGTGCATTGATGAGAAATTAATTTGAAGGAGCACATCGATGAGCTGATGAAACATTTCAGTTCAGCAACTTAAGCTATTAGGGTTATTGCAAATTTTGGTGACAAACATATCAGTATACTGTATTTAATTTTAACATATGGAGTCCCCTCTATGACCTCTACTTGCCCACTCCCCTCTACTCACGCAGTCCCTTCCCTCTTGCCTCTCCATTCCACTCCTTTTCTCCTCTGCTTTTCTTCCCCCTCCACTCCCCTTGCCGCTTCATTCACCCTCCCTTCTGCTCAATGATACCATGTCCACCTTTTCTGCACAAATAGGACAGTCTCGCAATTGTGTATTCCATTTCTGTTGCCAAGCTGTGAAGTTCATATCGATTATAAAGATGGCAATGACACCTGACAACCTCCAGTATCTCCACCTTAGTATAGCAGCATTAAATTTACTTTTCTCTTCAAGGTCATGTGTAATTTCCTCATCCTTTGTTCTTTTACTAGGAAATTTCTCCTTTATTCTGGAATTGTAACTGGCATTGTCGATATGCCTATTTTCATTCACTGCTCTCATATAGCATCAAGTTTTGGGGAAACTCATCATTACGAGAAAAAGTACTCATTGCACAAAAGCAGATTAGTAGTTGGACAGCACCCAAGATAACCTTGTAGACACTTATTTAAGGAACTTGTGATATTCGCAGTACTTTCACAATATGTATGTTCACTTACTAAATTTGTTATTAATGACGAATCACAGTTCAAAGATACTAGCAAAGTGCAGTGGGCTAAATCTGACTTTGGCACAGGAAGAGGTGAATTATGCTGCCACAAAAATCTTTGATCATCTACCAGACAGCCAACCAGCATCTAAGAACAAATCAAAAGAATTTATGAATGATGACGTCTCCTCAGTAGATGAGTCTTTATATATGAAATACTTATTGTAAAAAAAAGTTGCATTGTGTTAAGAAACCTAATGTTAAACTGACAAATTCCACATCACAAAATGTCATATTCATGATCTGTGGATCAGGTGTTAATGTAACGCAATGTAGTGTAATATCATGAAACTAGGCAAGGACTGTACATTACTCTATAGTTACTATAATTTGTATCTTACCAGCTGTAAGCAAAATCATGTTGAAAGGTGGGTTAGCATATGGTTTATTTTGGTGACGGAAGGCAAGAAACTAAGTGACTTCCTGCCTGGATTCAAAAGGTTTCGCCCTGCTCTGTACACTATGATCGTTGGAATACACTAACCACCTGTACGCCACTGCAACATTTGAGCAGTGCGTATTTTATTTTCTAGGTCATTGCCGCTCCCATCATTAAAAAAAAAATTAAAAATATTTAGCTGGCCGCAGTGGCCGTGGGGTTCTGCCGCTGCAGTCCGGAACTGCGGAGCTGCTACGGTCGCAGGTTCGAATCCTGCCTTAGCCATGGGTGTGTGTGATGTCCTTAGGTTAGTTAGGTTTAAGTAGTTCTAAGTTCTAGGGGACTTATGACCTAAGATGTTGAGTCCCATAGTGCTCAGAGCCATTTTAAAAATATTTTCAAGTTTTAACTTCTGCTTTCACCAGATGACAGTATATTGGATGTGAGTGGTGGGCAGTGGCTACAGGGCAATGTTTAACATTACTATGTTATAAATAGTGTATGTGAGTACTTTGTTGTTTAATTCAAAAAACTGGCTATTTAAGTTTGACACATCAGAATTGGGGGATCAAATTGTTTATATGAGCTCATAATATATTATGTTTTGTACAGATTGCCTGAGGATGCACCGATAACTGAACAGCGAGAATATAAGCCGATGCAAAACCGCCGAAAAGTATATATAACTGTGGGTGAGAGAGCTTTAAAACTCCTGAATGACGACGAGAGTATTTTGGTTCTCCCAGCTGACAAATGAAGCGCAACAGTGGTTATGGATGTGGCCGACTATCAGAGAAAAATTACTGATTCACTGGATCCACAAGCATATAGGAAGCTGAATAAGGACCACACTAACAACGTTCTCAGTCTTGTGTCGCGGTTAATAAAAAAGTCCTCCATTGAAGAGAGTGTACAGAAAGGTCTCTGCAATTCGGTTGCGCTACCACCGAGGCTTTATGGATTGCCCAAAATTTATAAAGAAAATGTGCCGTTAAGACCGATAGTAAGTGCCATTGGTTCGCCCACCTACTCGTTACCCAAGTTCTTGACTACGCTGTTAAAACCACATGTGGGCCATTCGGACTCTTTTATATAAGAATTCGACACATTTCATCAGCAGATTGAATGGCATAGTGGTCCAGCCGGAGGACATATTGGTCAGCTTCGATGTGGTATCGCTGTTTACCATGGTTCCACTTAATGATGTATTGGAAAAGCTGGATCGAATTTTTCCTGCCGATATTTTAGAACTGTTTAAGTGTTGTTTGACGACCACATACTTCAAGTGGAATGAACAGTTTTATGAGCAAACGGATGGCGTGGCTATGGGAAGCCTCCTAAGTCCCGTAATTGCAAACTTCTTTATGGAGAAACTCGAAGAACAGGCCTTAGGTACTGCCAGCAAGAATCCAAATGTATGGTTCCGATACGTGGATGACACGTTTGTGCTGTGGAGACATGGTAGGGAGGAACTAAGCCGGTTCCACAAACATCAACAGTATAAACTCGAGAATTAAGTTCACAATGGAGGAGGAGGTAGACGGCAAATTACATTTCCTCGATGTGCTTGTTTTTAGAAACGAAAATGGTAGTTTGGGCCACTCAGTGTACCGCAAACCCACGCACACGGACCATTATTTGCACCGGGATTCGAACCACCACCCACAACAGAAGCGGGGTGTTATCAAGACGTTAGCGGACAGAGCTAGAAATATTTGTGAACCTGAGTTGCTCGACGCTGAGATGGAACATCTCCACCTTGCACTGATGAAGAACGGATATTCGTCCGCCGAAATAAAACGTGCGTTGACGCAGACACGCAGAAATCATACTGACGTACAGGCTACTGCAAAATCTAAGGTTTTCCTGCCGTTTGTTAAAAATGTAACGGAAAGAAAAGGGAGGATCTTGACGAAGCGGAATATTACCGTAATTTACAAGCCCACCAGGAAGATACAGGAATACCTTAAGCCTGCCAAGGACGCTCGCAAACCATTGGAAAAAGCTGGAGTGTATAGGATCCCATGCAGCTGTGGTGATCTTTATGTGGGTACCACTAAAAGAACGGTTTCTAAACGTTTGGAAGAGCACAAGGGAAATTGTAGAAGAAGAGAAACGGAACGATCAGCTGTTGCGGAGCATGCTTTCCAGCCAGGGAGCCACAATATTCGTTTCGAGGAGACGCAAGTACTAGCGACCACGAGCGGATATAACGAAAGGCTCTACAGGAAGGCAATCGAAATCGCTAAACACCCAAATAATTTCAACCGAAAGGAGGAGGGCGTGAAATTAAACGGTATATGGATGCCGGTGTTAAAGAAGACGTGAACCACCCGTCCACTACTGGGTGATGGCAACGGCGATCGACGGCGGCCAATTGCACTGATGTTTTCAAAACACGTGACGTCACGCCGCGGCGCGGGAGCCCGCGGACACTGAATTTAGCGGCAGGTAGTAGCGAGCCAGTGGGTGTGTTGGACCTTCCATCGCGCTACGGACCCCCTTGAAGATGTCTCCCGCAGTCGGAGACGAAACGTTGGGAATCACCACAGAATTCACCAACCGACCACGGCATAACAGCCCGGTTAATTATAATGGACATGATATTTCCGGCCGTGAAAGTCTAAATTTTAGATTTTTACTAGGTTGAGATTCCTATACTGCCAGAAAGATCTATACAGGTTTATAAATCCATAACCATTCAAGGGATTCACAAGATTTACAGCTCCAAGGGGAATGATACCATCTTTCAACATGTAAAAATGTGCTTCCAACCAGTGAAAAGTTTTCACCTTAGAAAGGGCGTTTCTAACTGGGAAATAAGGGAAGTTTTTTTGTCTTGTCCAGGTTTACACCCTCTTTAAGGTTTCAGCTTTGCATATGAAATGAAGTGGCCATTGAGAAGAAACGCCATGCACTGGTGGTACAGTTGTTTTATCAGAACAGTAGCACTACATTGCAGGAATATCACTGAAAGAAATGGCTGTGAACTGGCTCTGTGTGAATAAATGAGTTGAATATTATCCAGAAATTTGAATAAATAGGTGAATTGAGTGGTGCAGCAGAATCCAATGTCAGTAGGTGAAGTGGCTTTTAGCTATAGCCGACTGTGCAGCAGATGCCTCTAGAGTTGTCAGAGGATATCCCCCCCCCCCCTCTCTCTCTCTCTCTCTCTCTCTCTCTCTCTCTCTCTCTCTCTCTCTCTCTCTCTCTCTCTCCCTCTCCCTCTCCCTCTCCCTCTCCCTCTCCCTCTCCCTCTCTCTCCCTCTCCACCTCCACTTCTGCCTCTAGCACCACCACCCCACCACCTGGTAAACAGTTCAAAAGTTTTTGTGGCACATTTTACACTACTATCTCTATGCGCTGCTAAAGAAGCCCCAAGATAGGCTTCAAGTGACTTTGACCTTCATTTTTGTCATGCGGGGAAATGAGTAACTTTTGGATGGACAAAGCATATTTTGCTTTGCATGGGGCTGTGAATGCACAGAACTGTCACATATGGGTTTGTCCTCCCAAATCTTGTGCCGGAATATCCACTGCACTCAGTGTATGTGAATGTGGTGTGGTTTCACAAGCCCCTTCATTCTCAGTCAGCGTTTCTTGGAGACACTGACACATCATGGACCCCTTAGGTGTACAGTGACATCTGAACTTGATAAGGACCTTGTTATCCAACGTGACTCCTGCATTTAAAGAACACAACGGTGTCTGCACCATTATTTTGATGTGAGATGGTGTGGCATGATATGTCAGTTGTCGAGTGAACAGTTGGTTTCATGAAACCTTCAGTATGACCTTCATTATATCTTGACAGTTTCAAGATATGTGGCCTTAGAGATCCCCCAACTTAAATTCATGTGACATGTGGATGTTGGGTTATCTGAAAGATTTATCAGGGATGTATCCAGAAACTCCTGATCAGAAGGCTATTATATGATGACAATCTGCTTACACTGGATATTCTATAGGCAACTGTTAACCATGTCATGGATACAGCATGTTGCAGAGTTGGTAGACCATTTTGAACACGTAACAGCTGATAATATCCTCATAAACGCACCAGAGCCACCATTATCATTGCTCTGGTCGTTTTTCGTATTTTCCTGCACTGATAACTCATTCTGGCTGCTTATAGCAACATATTTTCACCTGGTGGTAGAAAGTGAAAAATTACATTTGAGCATACTCCGTGAGGACACCAGTTAATGAACATGCTTCAATGTTTTTGCATCCTGCAAAGTATAGAGCCCATATTGCAGCACCCTGAACACTGTCAGTTTAATTACAACCATTTATAATGCCTCGGAACAACTTCTGCTTACGAAGGCAGTGTGCTGTTAAGACAAATTTACCCTCAGTAAATTCATAATAAAGTTAGTATGACGTCTGGCAGAGATACCACACTCGTTCTATGATTGCTACTCAGCAGGGGTTTTTAATTAACAGCTTGTGTTTACTGTTGTTACAGTGTAATAACTATAGTGACTTCTGTCAGTGTCTTTCACATTACACAGTGTGTGCCACGTCTCCATAACCATTCAAACCAGCCTAAATGGACGTACTACTCTCCATGCATTCTGTCTGCAGCTCGTGGTCTAGTAGCTAGTGTTACTCCCTCTGGATGATGGGATCTCGGGTTTGATTACTGACCGGGGTGCGGATTTTCTTTTCCCAGTGGCTGGATGTTTGTGTTCTAATCATTTCATCACCATCATTTCTGTCGGTGGCTACATTGGACTGTTTAAAAAATAACTGCATAAAAATTCGGACTTTGTACAGCTGCTGATGACTGTGCAGTTGAGCGCCCCACAAACAAAACATCATCCATTAGTTCTGAGAGTAAGTGAGCTATACTTCAATGTATATTTTGGTATGAAGTTTGGGATAACAGTGATACTCATTAAGATTACATAGTGATACATATTCAGTAGAGGGCCTGGTCGGTGGTGGTGATAACAGAGTAGATAGTCGTATCACCATGATTCCTGCTTTTATGGTAGGGGAAATTCTTTGAAATGGAGAAATACACAACCCAAGCAATGTTTGTACAAGACAACAGCACATTGCTTTGCAGATTCCTGCCCTGTGACTTAGTAGTTATGTGTTGGGTAGGAATCGAGAGACTGAAGAAATCAGGTGTGCTATTGCCCTCAAAGTATTTTAGATGAGGTTCAACGGTGACGAAACAAAATTTCGGTAGTATGAAACTATTCAAAAGAATAGTTATTGATATCCCTTTCATAAAAGCCTTTATAGGCCTGCTTGTATTCACAGCAGTCTCCAAACCTGGCATCAAATACATTGATAACCTTTCCTTAGTTGGTGGATCCAGATGCAATATTTTCATGGTACTGTAAGTAACGGTTTTTGTTAACAATGGCAGCTATCTGGTTTGAGAATTTAGAGAACAAAGGAAGGAATAAATTAGAGATAACAGCTGTAGTGCCAAAGTTTTTCACAGATGTGGTGTAAACCATAAGCAGTGTTACTCTCCAGGCTGTAGTGTGTGTGCTCATAAAATACATTTGCACTTCCATCATCACTGCATGATTAGTTCATGAATGTACCTGCCATGAAAAATGTTGTGCGATAAAGATTAAGGATATGACAAGTACCCAGGACCTATATAATGCTTACATGGTCTCTAAAACAATTGATAATTATCAAAATTTATATATTGTTGAAGGTTTCCACAAATTCTGTTTCTTATTCTCGTTTGTTTACAGTTGACTTGCATAGCATAAAATTTTAATTGTAAGTTTTATTTCTAGTACTTTGGCAAACAGGAATGTGCACATTTGATACCTTACTTACAAATGTTTTGGATTTATTTCTTCATTAATAATATTCAGTTACTTCATTCCCATATGTATGAAAGTCCATGTTGTAACTGAGTTAAAAAAAGTTAAGACAACATTTATTGAGTTGTTAACGTCTAGAATCTGACATACTCCATAATACCAGTTACATTAAAGAACCATGTGATCCCAACCAAGGGTTTAAAAACTCTCAATTTGCAGATACCATGCCAAACAAAACTATATATGAATAGAAAGGAAAAGAGTCGAAAGTTAGTCAGAACAGATGAAAACACTGGGGCACGCACGCCTTCAGTAGTTCATAATCTTTCATATCCAACATGATGCACATACTGGGGACCTGAAAGGCATCACAATTCTGTCCGATGAGAAAGGGTTCAACTGCAGATGGAAAAATTGGACCCAGATACTACAGGGGTAGCCCATGCATCAGCTGTCATCACTGCCACTCAATATGTCAGCCTGTGTCTAATGGATGATGATGTGGCAATTTACATGTGGGTCTTTCAGTCAATTGTGTTCTGCAATACCAGGTGACCAGATGTTGAGTAGATGTAAAAATTTTCAAAAAGGCTCACTACAAATGTATTGGAAAATTTACAACCACTTACATCTTTTCCCATAGTATTTCCTTTTTGTGCAAGGCTTCATATAAGTTTCAGTGCCAAAAACAGTCTTAGATTGAAACCATCTGCAAGTGTATCAGTCACATTCATTCATCAGTATGCAAATTCTTCCCTTGATTGATGTGA
Organism: Schistocerca americana; assembly: GCF_021461395.2. NCBI lineage: Eukaryota > Metazoa > Arthropoda > Insecta > Orthoptera > Acrididae > Schistocerca > Schistocerca americana. The sequence goes on along the minus strand of NC_060129.1, from coordinate 35,912,073 downwards.
TATTGATTCTTGTTCATGAATGGTCATTGTCCACCTGATCAACATCCATACTAGATATGCAATAAAAATATTGGAGCTCACGCTAGTTCTTGACTAACTGGGAATCAAACAAAAAAGAAATCTGTTTACTAGGTCAAATAAATTTATCATTACAAAGGCGAAAGTGTTGGCAAAACAAAGAAAAGGCACTTAAGTGCTAAGATGATGGAAGAGAAACATTTAAAAATTATTTCTCTTAATTAAATCTGAAATACGTTGAACTTAAGAATTTTGAATTAAAATTTTTGGATACATTAAATAAATTTAAAATTTTTGGATACATTAAATAAATTGGTGTAGACTATTAACTTGTAGCACTGTATTGTATGAAGATTGTAACACATGAATGTGAATTATTTTATGCTCATCAAAAAATTCCAAGCCGGCCACTATGTTCGAGCACTTCTAGGTGCTTAAGTCCGAAAGCGTTTTGCTGCTGCTGCTGCTGCTGCTGCTGCTGCTGCTGCAGTTGCAGGTTCGAATCCTGCCTCAGGCATGGATGTGTGTGATGTCCTTAGGTTACTTGGGTTTAGGTAGTTCTAAGTCTAGGGTACTGATTACCTCAGATGTTAAGTCCCATAGTGCTTAGAGCCATTTGAACCATTTTAATAATTACACACACAATCTGCAGTGGCTCTTATTGATCATTATTGAATTTCGTCTGGTTATTTTCGTTTTAAACCACGTTTACATGATCATTTCTTTCCTTCTGGTGAATATTGTAATTTTAAATTACTCACAGTTACTGAATATGTAATTTCTTATACACTTTTATGAATTGCGGCCTATAGTACTTGATTTATGGACACTCAAATACTGTTTTTCTTGTTTGTATATCAGTATTTAACATTCTTCTCCTTACTCTTCAGATTGACTCGGAGTACTGGTGTGAGCTGTGGCATATTATGTGAGGAAACTTATTACCATGGGCTAGTCCAGGATAAGTTGGTGATAGACATGAAGACGTCAACACACGAGTTGAGTCCCAGTACAGAAGATGTGATTATTGATAAGCAGTCCTCAGTTGCTACCCAATATGACTGTAGTACAAGAGAAAAGGAATTTCATGTATATAGCTGTAACTTCTGCCGACAAAGCTTTCCTTCCAAATACAAACTCATAATGCATGTGTTTGTGCACATTGATGGTACGCAACCACCTTTGTATGTTTGTAAGTGGTGTGGTGAGGTATTTCACAGTAATGTTAGTTTGAAAAAACATTTGAGAATGAGTGAGAATTCTGTCTTACCTGCTAGCAACCATGAAAAATATGGCAATAGTGATCATCATCAAAGCAGTATCTTCCTGGATAGTGAGCGAGAAGTTTCTGTTACAGAACACAATGAGCAGTCTTCGTGTAAGGAAACTTCGAAAGCTTCAAAGAAGTCCTCTAATGACAGGCGTTACACACATATGAGAAATGATACGGAGAAATCAAATGATTATGGAGCTTCATCTACAGCTGTTAATGTCACTCCCCGGGCTGATCTACTTACTGCAAACAGAACCCACAAATGTGATATTTGTGGCAAATTGTTTGCTAGGTCATGTCATCTGAAGACTCACTTATTAATTCACACTGGAAAGAAACCTCACAAATGTGAAATGTGTGGGAAATCTTTTACTATGTTAAGTGATCTCAAGAAACACACATTAATTCACACTGGAAAGAAACCTCACAAATGCGAGATTTGTGGGAAATGTTTTACTATGTTAGGCTATCTTAAGAAACACACATTCTTCCATACTGGAAAGAAACCTCACAAATGCGAGGTTTGTGGGAAATCTTTTGCTATATCAGGTGATCTCAAGAACCACACATTAATTCACACTGGAAAGAAAGCACACAAATGTGACATCTGTGGGAAATCTTTTACTACGTCAAGCAGTCTCAGGGCACATGCTTTCATTCACACTGGACAGAAACCTAACAAATGTGTTATTTGTGGGAAATCTTTTGCTTTGTCAGGCAATCTCAAGAAACACACATTAATTCACACTGGAAAGAAACCTCACAAATGTGAGATTTGTGGGAAATCTTTTGGTATGTTGGGCACTCTCAATAGGCACGTATTAATTCACAGTGGAAGAAAGCCTCATAAATGTGTAATCTGTGACAGAAGTTTCACTCAATTGAGTACGCTCAAGACACATGCATTACTCCACTTGAGAAAGAAACAAGTAGGTGTTAGTTTAAGCAAATAGGTATCCCTGGTTGGTGCTCTCAAGGCCCGTAAAATAATGGATGTAGCAGGGAGACAATAAATGGTAATGGCTGTGAAATAACAGTATAATGTGGTAGAATTGTGAAAAAATGTGTAATTATGTGTACTTTAGGGCGGTAGCAGATAAAATGGCAATATAAAAATCCGTATCTGCAGTTTGAAATGTTAAGAAATTGTATTGCTAAATATGCCTCAAACGTGAATCAAATATGTTTGTCATTAACACTGCTATTTTTTCCTATCGATCTTGAGACAAGAGGATTCTGAATTGTGATAAATCCTTATCTTTGCCAGTAATTATAAGTAGCATGCAATATTCAGTATAAGGCCAAGGAAATGTCATGACTTTCTGATTATTATCCCTAACATAGTCATCATGTATTACTTGTAACTCTGCATTTTAGAAACAATGTTAGCAATTGGGTACCCATATATTATGGCAGTTCCTTCACTCAGGCTAGTAAACTCAACACTGGAGAAACTTGATTATGGCAATTATTTTACTCAGGTATGTTTTCTAAAGAGATTTGCTCTGTGTGTCATTGATAGTGTATACATTTGTTCTGTTAGTACTAATCCTGCATTAGTAAATGTAACAACAAATATAACAACCTGCTTAATAGCATGAATGTCCACGTTTGGAACACAATGCGTAGACAGTTCTACATGATAGGGACTTGACAAGTTGTTTACATGTTTCTGGAAGTATGTTGCACCAGATGTTTATTAAATATTTCATGTACTTAATTGGTAGTGATTGTTAAATCCTACCTCATTGGTTTTGTCCTTATCTAAGTGGAAAGTAATGCTCTCCCATTTTGAAAAATAAGAAAAATGACAAAATTATACAATGTAAACAAACTAATACATATTAGCATCCAATCTCCTAATGCTCAGTCGTAAACGAGTTGTGACTGAATTGTGCCAGGATCCAAAATTCACTTAAGTATAAAATTACCCAACAGCTGCTGCTCATGCACCACTGGTTTTGGTGATCTCAATAATTCACAATATCCTTGATTACATATGATCATATAACCAATCTGAGGACAACTACAGTGACTGGGAGAGTGATGACACCAAGGCAACCACTCAATGTAGGTATTCCAGCTTACTCCACTCAGTGATGTGTGCAGTGTCATGGTCAATGGTAACTTGCAATTTTCCCAAGCTAGTATTCATCAATGGTTTGCAGAAGGCGAGTCTTTGAGTTTTTTGGTAGTGTAGGCAGGCAGTCTGTCGGTTGGGTGCCAGCATAAAAGGTGTTTCAGGGAAATTAACAGAAAAAGTTCAAAGCTATTGTGTGTGTAAGTTAAATGAACAGATAACCTAATGGTGGGTGTGATACATTATAATGAGAAAGTTGAATAAAAGTCTGCTGTTAGAGAAACTCAATAAGTCTCAAGAGTAATAGTATGGCCAGAGCAGAGAACTGCTACAATAGTTGGCTGTACTACCAAATACTGTAATTTGTTTGCAGTGGGCATAAATAAAGGTTTGTGCCTTGCAACAACAGTGCAAGAGCAAGGGAATTCTTTGGTTTCCTCTAAAATTAATGCAATTTCGCAATTTGCGACAGTAGTGAGGGTAATAAAGTAGGATGCTTCTAATAATTAGTGTGAATGTACAGTTGAAATTCGAACTACATGACAGTCTGATGTACAACCCTTGTAAACAATCAGGATGTCCATCGCCAAATATTACATTCATAAGCAGCTACACAGGCGACAGGGAAAGAAGGCGATAACACTCAGATCAGCAACTGGTGCAAATTATTGACAGGGATAGCTGCACAGTTAACACATCTATCGATCCTGACAGTTTTACAACAGCAGCAGTGCAATAATACAGCCAGGTTGATTCCTACATGGAGTTGGTCATTTGCTTGTGTACTGATCCATGAAATGAATTACTAGTTATGGTTTTCAGGAAGGTTTCCGCTGGCACTAAGTTAGGGCTGAGTCTCTGTTGCAGTTTTGGCTGAATGGTAGGAGCAAGGTGACAAGCAGTTCCTTCTCTTAAATGCTAATACTGAACAGGATATAAAATCTGTTAAATCTGAGCTCAAGAGGGTAATCAGTAAGCAAAAAATTGATTATTTTAGGACACTCCTCAGAGACATTCACTGGACTGATGTTCACAGTGCTCATGGCATGAATGAAAAATATAACATTTTTGCTAGTAAAGTGCTTACCTTATTCGAACACTGCTTTCCCCCAAAACTTACCAAGGTTATAGCATAGTCTACAAAGAAGCCATGGATTACTCGAGGAATAGTGGTATCTTGTAAAACAAAAAGAAAACTGTATCTGTCAATCCGAAACATTTCCAATGTTGATGCTATAGCACATTATAAGAAATACTGCAAAATATTAAAGACTGTAATACGGATGTCAAAGCAAATATGTTACAAGGAAAAGATAGTCATATCAGATAACAAAATAAAGACAATATGGGATATAGTGAAGGAGGAGACCGGTAGAACCGGACATGAAGAGGAACAAATAGCATTAAGAGTAGATGATACATTGGTGACATGTGTATAGTGTTGCAGAACTTTTTAACAAACATTTTATAACTGTTACTGAAAAGATGGGGTTGTCAGGTTCGGTAGATGCTGCTATGGATTACCTTAGACCAGACATTTCAACTAACTTCCATAATATGAATTTGACCCTCACTACCCCAACAGAAATAATGTCCATCATAAAATCTTTAAAATCAAAAACATCTAGTGGGTATGATGAAATATCAACAAAGTTAATTAAAGAATGTGATTCCAAGCTAAGTAACATATTAAGCTATCTGTGTAACCAGTCGTTTATCAGTGGAATATTTCCTGAGTGGCTGAAATATGCTGAAGTTAAGCCACTGTTTAAGAAGGGAGATAAAGAAATAGCATCAAATTTCCATCCAATTTCACTGTTGCCAGCATTCTCAAAAATTTTCGAAAAAGTAATGTACAGTCGTCTTTATAACCATCTTACCTCAAATAACATACTGTCAAAGTCACAGTTTGGATTTCTAAAAGGTTCTGATATTGAGAAGGCTATCTACACTTACAGTGAAAATGTGCTTAATTCATTAGACAAAAAATTGCAGGCAACTGGTATATTTTGTGATCTGTCAAAGGCATTTGACTATGTAAATCACAATATCCTTTTAAGTAAACTAGAATATTATAGTATAATCGCAAAATGCTTCAAAATGGTTCAAATCTTATATCTCTGGCAGGAAATAAAGGGTGTTACTAGGAAAGAGACATGTATCAAGCTATCAGGCATCATCCAAATGGGAACTGATTACATGTACGGTCCCACAAGGTTCCATTTTGGGCCCTTACTTTTTCTTGTGTATATCAATGACCTTTCATCAGTAACATTAGCAGATGCCAAGTTTGTTTTGTTTGCTGATGATACAAACATTGCAATAAATAGCAAATCAAGTGTAGTCTTAGAAAGATCAGCCAATAAAATATTTGTGGACATTAATCACTGGTTCCTAGCCAATTCTTTGTCACTAAACTTTGAAAAAACACACTACATGCAGTTCAGAACTTGTAAGGGGTGTCCCAAGAGTATGTGTCTAACATATGATGACAAGAAGATAGAAGAAGTGGACAGTGTTAAATTCTTGGGATTACAGCTTGATAATAAATTCAACTGGGAGGAGCACACCACAGAACTGCTCAAGCGTCTTAACAAATCTCTGTTTGCAATGCGAATTTTGTCAGACATAGGGGATATAAAAATGAAAAAAGTTGGCATACTATGCTTACTTTCATTCCATAATGTCATATGGGATTATTTTTTGGGGTAATTCATCAAGCCAAGCTGAAGTTTTCCGGGCACAAAAACGTGCAGTAAGTTATATGTGGTGTGAACTCAAGAACATCCTGCAGAAGCCTGTTTAGGGAACTAGGGATACTAACTACTGCTTCCCAATATATTTATTCCTGAATGAAATTTGTCATTAAAAATATCACTTTTTCAAACCAACAGCTCAATTCATGGAATCAATACTAGAAATAAGAATAATCTTCACAAGGATTTAAAGTCACTTAGTCTTGTGCAAAAAGGTGTGCATTATTCAGGAACACACATTTTCAATAACTTGCCAGCAGCCATAAAAAGCTTAACAACCAATGAAATTCAGTTTAAGAGAAGCCTAAAGGATTTATTGGTGGCCAACTCCTTCTACTCCATTGATGAATTTCTTAGTAAAACCAACTGATTTGTATATAAGTACAACATAACTTCTGCACAATTTCAGTGCAGTAATGCGTTCATTGAAAATAAGTATTACAGTAGTTGTATTACATGTTAATTACCTTATAAATAAATAAAAAACTTTTCTATTTTTAATTCAGTGCATTAGTATTTGTAAAATGACTCTCAGTGTTCATTAACAAAATGACGATCATTCCACTTGGGTCCTGTGAAATGGTACATTAGCTTACTTGTTCTGGTTGTAACTATTTGTCGTGTATTGTTGTTTTTCTGACATGTTCCACATCCTGGAGGACCACCTCACTACGGATCAATTGGAATGAAAGTAAATCAAATCTAATCTAATCAAAACATGCAACTGTTGCATGGCTGCTGTACAAAAAAATCTGTGAAGCTTTGGTTGCTTCCAAAGCAGCAGTCAGTTTGCACAGTTCCCTGTGTATAGTTATTAAGTCACGCTGGATCCCGTTTTTAAGTCCCTAATATTGCCATATTGGCACAGTGACTATATAATGGATTTGTCAGTTGGTAACCAAAAGGTTATCCTCAGTGTGAGTGAGCCGCACATGCTAGCATACTAAAATTTCGTGACACTGCGTAACAATGAATGAAGCTTGCTGGGGAGCTTTATCACAGCTATCAGTATGATCGGGGCTACCACATTTGTTTTCAGCACAGCTGCACTTCCATTAAACCAAAGTTGCATAGTATGGTGGAATGGTGCTGTGACTAGTTGTCCACAGGATGAACAGTGTCTGTAATGCAGTGAAGGAAAATTAAATCTGTGAAAAGACAATGATGGTAGTACATATTGTCTGGTCGTTTCTGCTTGAATGCTGCAAAAGTTAGCACTCATGTGGAGGCAATTGCAACAGGGACCAAGGTTCGATGCTTCTGCAGTCAAGATGATTGATCAGCAGTATTTATAGCATGTTCACAGGTGCTAGTTGTCTTCAAACTTTGCACAAGTTTAAAAGTTTATTATTCTTTCTAAAAAATAGTGATAATTTATGTTGAGTAAGGCTGAACGTTGAGAGGACTGAATTCACAGCCAGTTGTGTTTGGGATGCTTTCAGGAAGAACAGAAGACGTCATGGCCTGACATATTGCAGAATAGGTCAACGGTTGGCTGATGTGTATGATTTACTGTAGTTGTACTAATTCTGTACTTTGTTGGTAAACCAAATGCGAGTTTCTATCCCCACTTTTTCTGAAAATCTAATGAGAATGAAATCACATTTTGGAAGTGTCCATTATGTAAACTGGCATGAATATGGAGATGTTAGATTTAGGACAAGGTTGTCAAAATAGGAGACCTACCCAGTAGTGATGACTTCCTTTGTGAGCTATGGGAAAGAATAGAGGGCTTCGCTGTTAGGAAAATGGCCAAACCAGCTTCAATTGCCCATATCGAAATTAAAGTTGAGAGATTTGTTACATTTATATCATGCATTAAAATAAAATGGAAGGTGCAATAAGGATCGGAGGTACGAAAGGAATCTTGACCAACTGTCCAACTTCATGATGGCTCGAGCAAACTGGCGTGTTGTGCACCACACAGGGTACGCTATACAGGGTGTTACAAAAAGGTGCGGCCAAACTTTCAGGAAACATTCCTCACACACACAAAGAAACAAAATATGTTATGTGGACATGTGTCCGGAAACCCTTCCTTTCCATGTTAGAGCTCTCTTCAAATCACGTTAATCATGGGATGGAAACACACAGCAACAGAACGTACCAGCGTGACTTCAAACACTTTGTTACAGGAAATGTTCAAAATGTCCTCCCTTAGCGAGGATACATGCATCCACCCTCCGTCATATGGAATCCCTGATGCAGCCCTGGAGAATGGCGTATTGTATCACAGCCATCCACAATACGAGCACGAAGAGTCTCTACATTTGGTACCGGGGTTGCGTAGACGAGAGCTTTCAAATGCCCCCATAAATGAAAGTCAAGGTGGTTGAGGTCAGGAGAGCGCGGAGGCCATGGAATTGGTCCGCATCTACTAATCCATTGGTCACCGAATCTGTTGTTGAGAAGCGTACGAACACTTCGACTGAAATGTGCAGGAGCTCCATCGTGCATGAACCACATGTTGTCATACTTGTAAAGGCACATGTTCTAGCGGCACAGGTAGAGTATCCCGTATGAAATCGTGATAACGTGCTCCATTGAGCGTAGGTGGAAGAACATGGGGCCCAATCAAGACATCACCAACTATGCCTGCCCAAAAGTTCACAGAAAATCTGTGTTCATGACGTGATTGCACAATTGCGTGCGGATTCTCGTCAGCCCACACTTGTTGATTGTGAACATTTACAATTTGATCACGTTGGAATGAAGCCTCATCCGTAAAGAGGACATTTGCACTGAAATTAGGATTGACACATTGTTGGATGAACAGAAGTGTACCCGTGGAGGCCAATCAGCTGCTGATAGTGCCTGCACACACTGCACTGTACATATTACGGAAACAACTGGTTCTCTCATAGCACTCTCCATACAGTGACGTGGTCAACGTTACCTTGTACAGCAGCAACTTCTCTTACACTGACATTAGGGTTATCGTCAACTGCACGAAGAAGTGCCTCGTCCATTGCAGGTGTCCTCGTCGTTCTAGGTCTTCCCCAGTCGCGAGTCATAGGCTGGAACGTTCCGTGCTCCCTAAGACGCCGATGAATTGCTTCAAACGTCTTCCTGCTGGGACACCTTCGTTCTGGAAATCTGTCTCGATACAAACGTTCCGCGCCATGGCTATTGCCCCATGCTAATCCATACATCAAATGGGCATCTGCCAACTCCGCATTTGTAAACATTGCACTGACTGCAAAACCACGTTCGTGATGAACACTAACCTGAACACTAACCCGTTGATGCTACGTACCTATGTGCTTGATGCTAGTACTGTAGAGCAATGAGTCGCATGTCACCACAAGCACCGAAGTCAACATTACCTTCCTTCAATTGGACCAACTGGCGGTGAATCAAGGAAGTACAGTACATACTGACGAAACTAAAATGAACTATAACATGGAAATTTTGCGTTTCCGGACACATGTCCACATAACATCTTTTCTTTATTTGTGTGTGAGGAATGTTTCCTGAAAGTTTGACCATACCTTTTTGTAACACCCAATGAACTGAAAACAGGTGTTCACAATAGTAAATTTTGTAAAAGGATTATGGTCTTGTGACTGTTGAGGGACTTAACTGGTCCATGCCAGTCCTAATTAAATTAGATGATGAAAACAGATGGCAAAACATGACAGTATAAAGTGAAAAACAGAAATACATTAACAGGAAAAGAGGTGACATCATGCACCACAACTATGGAAACTTAGATTTAATCATAAAGGGATGCAAAAGGAAGGGCAGGAGCTTGTTGCTTGATGAATCAGACGTTTTTCGTCATCTCATCAGCCTGTCAAGGTGTAATGAACTTACAAGTGGTAGGAATAGAAGTGAGTGTGCTGTTGCCATACAACATTTGTGTCACGAGGCCGTAGAATTTAATTCTGCTGCTATAAAAGTATGCCAAAGCAAAGGTGGTAAAGGAATATGAAATGAGCAGAAACGCCTATAGGTAAGTCAGGTAAGTTAATGAATTTAAAGAGGCAAAACATTTAAAGTTTTTCTCAGTGATGCAGTGCTGGCAAGTAGTACTTTAGCTTTGTGGGTGTGTAAGGTACTGGGGTGTGTCCAACTGTATAGCTATTTATAGTGTACATGTGAATGCATAACGTGGTATGTATTAGTGCAAATAAAAGGGTCACAAAAGTAGCCTGTATCAGTAATGTATGCCTATCCAGATACACGGCTCTTTTGGTTAGTGACAGATGGGGAAGCACAGAGCAGCTGAACGGATTGCATGAAGCATTCTAAATTGTTCCATAAACGGAATGGTCATCAGATGAGTTGGCATTCACATCATCAAAATCGCAGAGCCTAAGTGGCAGGTAAAACACATCACTGGAGGGAAAAATGCACAAAATTGTTGGTTAGTGAATGTTTAATTAGAGTATCAACGGAATTTATAACATTGGTGGTGGCCTTATTGGGAAAAAGACTTCATTATTCATAATTTTCTTCAAGGAGTGAACAGACCTGAAATTTGGTGTAGTGCCAGGTGCATCAGCCAGGAACTGCTTGGGAAATGTGGTTCTGTACTGCTGAATGTCTCATTTTATTCGATGGATGATGTAGATAATGTCTGAGATCCCCTCTTGCACAATGGCGACGAGTAATGTAGGACAAGGGTTCATAAAGATCAAATGGCTGCTCCAGTATTATTATAAAAATGTACTAAGCAGATATATCCCCAAGGGCAGATCAGTGTTCAGATTGGAAACAATGTGGAACATTATTACCTGTGTACGCATAGTACTCAAAGCAGTGTCAGTGGTAGATGAAACATTGAGGCAAAATAACATGATAGTGTAGGAATTAGATATAGTTACCCACTCAGGGAACTCTCTTTAAATGTGTAAGCGGGAATGTTGTGTTTCATAGGTGTTTGTGTTGTGTGTGAGTGGAGCCACTACTGCCATAATTGAGGTGTTGTAGTTCTCATTGTGCAAGCGGGGCACGTATGTTTTTATTTGACAGCAAGATGACACATGGTAAAATGGACCGTAGTACAAAGATGAATCAGAAGTAAGTGCTATGACCAGACCAGTGTCTCTATGATAACTGATTGGACTGTGTTAGGATGATGCCTCTGGAGGAACCAGAAGGCCAAGCAACATCTTCCTGACTCATTTGCGTGGGATAGATTTTGAAAGACACCAACTGCCTATCTAGCGAGCCCCATTGGTTCCTTTCACTTGCAAATTGTTGAGCAGTTAATGACATGGATTAAACAGGAGCCTGTACATCGAACAAGGCATATCACATTTCTCGCAGTATATCATTGTTTAATGGTCTTACACCCTCATGTTAAATGGAAGTGGTTGGAAAAAAAGATGGTGTAAAGGATAGCAGTACTATTATCTTTCAGATTAGGATGCACACTGGAAGCAGTTTGAAACTTGCTGGAAACACCTTTGCAGGTGTTGCAATTGAAACATACCATATTAATATCTTAAAAGAATGATCAAAGTTTCAGATACTTTGCTTATGGAATGGTAAGTCCATAATTAACAGTGAAACGCATGAATGGAGTGGTGATATTCCAATTGCCAAGACATATGAGCCAAGATGATGTGAATAAGTCATAGGTAGGGTTAGTGGGGGGCCAAGATGAAGTGCTTAACGATATTCCTGTCATTGCTCAAACACTTACTCTTTGACAACTGATGTGCCAAATCATTGCAATAACATAATAGACCTTCTTGTGACAAACAGAGCCAAACTGTTTGAAACAGTTAACGCAGAACAGGGAATCGGAGATCATAAAGCAGTTACAGCATCAGTGCTTTCAGCCATAAATAGTAATACTAAAAATGGTAGGAAGATTTTTCTGTTTAACAAAAGTGACAAAAAGCAGATTTCAGAGTAGCTGACGGCTCAACACAAAAGTTTTATCTCATGTACAGATAGTGTTGAGGATCAGTGGTCAAAGTTCAAAACCATCGTAGAATATGCATTAGATGAGTATGTGCCAAGATAGATCGTAAGAGATGGAAAAGAGCCACCGTGGTACAACAACCGAGTTAGAAAACTGCTACAAAAGCAAAGGGAACTTCACAGCAAACATAATCATAGACGAAGCCTTGCTGACAAACAAAGATTACATGAAGCGAATTGTAGTGTGAGGAGGGCTATGCGAGAGGCGTTCAACGAATTCGAAAGTAAAGTTCTATGTACTGACTTCGCAGAAAGTCCTAAGAAATTTTGGTCTTATGTCAAAGTGGTAGGTGGATCAAAACAAAATGTCCAAACACTCTGTGACCAAAATTGTACTGAAACAGGGGAGGACAGACTAAAGTCCTATATACTAAATGTATTTTTCCAAATCTATTTCACAGAGGAAGACTGCACTGTAGTTCCCTGTCTTGATTGTTGCACAGATGACAAAATGGTAGATATCGAAATAGACGACAGAGGGATAGAGAAACAATTAAAATAGCTCAAAAGAGGAAAGGCCGCTGGACCTGATGGGATACCAGTTCGATTTTACACAGAGTACGCGAGGGAACTTGCCCCCCTTATTGCAGCGGTGTCCCTTCTGTGATATTGCTGAAAGACTTGGCAGGGATTTTGCCACTGTACATGATTGGTGATATCGGTGCTCATGGGAATGTATGGTCGTAAGTAGACTGGGCTCCAGATTGCCATGTGACACTAATGAGAGAAAAGACGATCATGTTTGGCGTATGGCTCTGGGCCATCATACTGCATCTGCAGTAGAAATACGGGCAGCATTTAGCACCACATTGACACAATGAACAGTTACAAATTGGCTACTTCAGTGACAGCTTCGAGCCAGCTGCACAGTAGCATGGATCTCACTGACCCCATACCACCACCAGTGGTGTCAGCGATAGCTCATTGGAGAGCGGGATGCAGGTCTCTTGCGTTTCCTGATGAGAGTTGGTTCTGTCTTGGTGCCAGTGATAGCTTTGTGTTAGTTAGAAGGTGGCCAGTTGAGGGCCTGCAACCAACATGTCTGCTTCTACATCTACATCTACATTAATACTCCGCAAGCCACCCAACGGTGTGTGGCGGAGGGCACTTTACGTGCCACTGTCATTACCTCCATTTCCCTTGTTAGACATACAGGACCTACAGCTGGAGTTATGGCCAAGGGTTTGTTTTCATATTACAGCGAGAGCCGTCTCATGGTTATCCCACGCAACCTGACTGCAAATTTGTATGTCAGTCTATTGATTCGATTTGTTGGGCTGCCATTCATGTATAGCGTTTCAAGGGGTGTTTTTCAACAGGATAACGCTTGCTCACATAGCGCTGTTGCAACCCAACGTGCTCTACAGTGTGTTGACATGTTGCTTTGGTTTGCACAATCACCAGGTCTGTCTCCAGCTGATCACATATGGGACATTATTGGACGTCAACCTCAGTGTCACACACAACAGCATTAACCAAACCGGTATTGACAAACCAAGTGCAACAGGCACCAAACTCCATCCCACAGATTGACATCCAACAACTGTACAATACAATGCATGCACGTTTGCTTGCTAGCATTCAACATTCTGGAGGTTACAGTGGTTATTAATGTACTAGCATTTCACATTTGCTACAGATTTTGTTGCACTTACATAACCTGTGATCCTGCAGTTTAATAACGTTCTACCTAGATAAATGTATTCCTGAAATTCAATAGCCTACATTAATTATTTTTAGGTGTTACAATTTTCTCCATCATCTGATGTTTGATCATCACATTTAGTAGTAACTTCTCAGGTGACTTAAAGATGGGACTCTTGTCCTGGAACCCGATTGTGTGTTTCTCATATGGAAAGTAAATTTAATATAATTGCATTTGGATTTAATTAAACATGAATAATATTTACATTCTATTGTTTATGTTCTTCAAATGTAATACTGGCTGCTATCTCAAGAATTACAATAAGTTTTGGCTGTTTAAGTAATGTTGATCTACTTGCTATTTTTGGTGTCTTTCTTTGTTCACGCATGATAATAAATTTTGACAGTGACTGGGAGTTGAATTGCATAGATTTTAGTAATTTTTCTTAATGTAAGGTTGTTATATTATTGTGCACAGTTATTTATTCACACATTTTTGCTCGAATCCTTGTTAATACTTCACTGCCAGTGGGTAGTGTACTTCAGTAATAAGACAAATGTAATTTGTTTTCTCAGTAATATATCTTGAAACAATAAATATATCCATAGTTTCTCAAATAAAAAAAAACCACAACCCCTAATTCACGCACTTCTCATGCCACATCTCACTATGAATGTAAAACTTTGCCTCATAACTCTCCAATTTTAACAATCTATAAACTGAAAATATCAGTTTGAAGTTTCTCAGCGTAAAATTAAATAAAGTAAGCCTCAATGGAGTACAAAAATAGATACTTAAAATGACAAAATAGATTGGAGCTGTTGACAGTATTAATTTTCATAGTAAAATTACCATTAATACTGTACATTTTAAAGTGGTATTTAGAGAATAAGACTAATACAAATCTCATTATGAGTAAATGTTGAGTAGTATCATCATCATCATGTGATGTTCTTGCCCTTTTTTGGATGCTTTCCTTTCGAAATATATATAGCAGGCGCCATAATTGGAGAAATATCGTTCATATTTTCAAAAATCCTTATCTTGCACTTCATGGCATAATCCATCTTTGCAATGTTAAATGAACCTTAAGAGTGTGGAGAGTGAAACGAGTGATCAGGATGGCAGTAGATTTGTTATAATATATACTTTATTCTGGCCCTGGGCAATAGTACATCAGGAAAAGCTTGGTGGAGGCGTCCAGTTGCTTCCATGCAAAAGAATTGACGCCTTCCTTCTTATGATAGCTGTGAACTTCCTCCAGTGACTCCGACAGGGCTGCCCTGTCTTGTGGTTGAACAGTGGAGTCCATACTGCACTCTGGGACGTCGCTCCGTGTGTCACAGGCTCATGGTTTAGGCTGTGATTCTACGACAAGAATCATTTACTACACGAATGGCTGGGTACTTATATGCTGTAGACCATGTTCATTAAAGACTTAAGGCATGTACTCTAAACATTTTCGTGGTGGCAAGTGAGGAAAGGCTTCCATCCTTCCGCTAGAGTACTGCAGTGTCGCATGTTGCTATACTGTGGACAATGCCACTTGGCCGCGTTTTGCTTTGCAACGCCTCCCTGCGGGCTTCTCTGTTGCAAATCACTTCCGCTCCAGAGTACTTTGGCATCAAATACGGTCGATACGCTAGACTGCCGTCCTTTTTATCAAATCCCATCCCTCAGGTCAACAAACTAGATTATCCTTTACATAAGAGTTCCTGGCGACTTACTCTGTCAGCCCTGTTTCGTCTCTTAAGAATTTTTCTAACAATTGTTTCTTTTAACCCAATCACTTAATCTTACACATTGCCACAGAGCCCCTTGTCCTGCCCCTTAACTCAAAAACCTGGGAACTTGTTTCATTACAGGCTGCTGGTATTTTATTGAATGGACCTAAAACATCAATCCCTAGAAATCCGAATAGTGCTAATGCTTCAGGTAACACCTACAATGGTACTCTCAATGGACACAAATCCGCTCTCAGTGTGCACTGTATGCAATTCCGCGCAAACTGGTTTATGTCTGTTTGCCTGTTCCTCCATCAATAACTTTCCACTACTCTTATGTTGGTAGATCTGCAACCTCCATGATGCGCTAATATGTGATTGTGAGCTTCTTGTAGCACTCTATTCCTTAGCTTCTCCTGCGGCCCCAGCTTCGTAGCTTGGTTTCTCTGCATAGCAACCCATCTTCCGTACAAAACTATGACTACTTAAAATACTGCTTAATTCTTCATCCGCTTTCTGTGCAGCTTTCCATCCTTATGCTTACTGCCCCCAATATGTAATACAGGTATTTTTCTACTTAAGCTGCCCACATTTCTGTGGTGCTTCCCACATTTATGCATAACTTCAAAATCAAATTCACTTAGTCTTACTCCCCAATGTGACAACCTGCTGTAAGTATCCTTTAATCCCAACAAGCATTTTAATGCCACATAATCTGTTTCTACTCTAAACTTTTTACTGTACAGATAACATTTGAAATATGTTGTTCCTTAAATGAGATTTAACATCTCTTTCTACGTTGTGGAATAATTTCTTTCCACAGAATTTAGTTGTCTTGATGCATAGGTTAACAGATGCTCTACGCCTTCTACCTCTTATGACAACACACAGTCTATTGCATGATTTCATGCATCACATGATATCGGACTCGATGTTAAAGCTTCTTTTAACTTGTACAAAGCACTCTTATGACCACAAAAATTTAGTACCCGTTTTTAACAATTGAACTGTGTCAATGGCATGGTAGTATCCACAAATCCATTTGTGAACCACTGGTAATAGTTGGCTAGTCCCAAGAACGAATACGGCTCCTTTACAGATTCTAGTACAGGAAATTCACATACAGCTCTCATTAATGTTGGGTATGTCTTAAACTCATTTTTATTTATGATGTGACCTAAGTTCAATCACAAAATTTCACTTTGCTGTACTCAGTGTTAAGTACGCTGCATTTAACCTTAGGAAGACTTCCCTTAATTGCTGCATATGCTGTTCTGTACTACTTCCGTAGACGATTGTGTCATCGAGATACTCTAAGCACTGCCATGGTTTGGAACCTCTGACTACTCTGTCCAACAGTCTCTGAAAAGATGCACGTGCATTTTTTTAATCCGTATGGAATTGCCCCCAGGGGCTCAGCATTCATTTGCTGGGTACTGGCTTGGCGACCCCGGGGTTCCTGAGCTGGGGACTGGTAAGCGCCGCCAGTCTCCTGTCACCGTAACCTCTGAGCATACTTCAGCGACCACCGTGCGGCGCGGCGGTGGAACGTTGTGTGTCTCAGGGAATGGGGATCTTGGCTTGACCGCCCGGATCGCGAGGATGGAATAAACCTCTATAAAAAAAACCTTAATCTCAAGGTGTGCTGCACGCAGATGAGATGCATGGCTGTTGAGGTGGAACAGTCGATAGCGGGCAACCTCTGGGGAACCTGCCGCACCTCAGTTGTATAAGGCTTACCTAGGCACACGGGGCTCTGTCTAGGTGGACTTGTAGTTCCCTAGCTACTCGTGGGACCGAGATGGATCCTTCGAAATCCTCTTTTCTTCCTCCCAGCGGAAAGGGTGGGCCGCTGGAAGGTTCTAAAACCCAGTCTCTTAAGAGGGCCCGTGCAGTCAGTCCCCCTGACTCCGGCGCTTCTTTAAAAAGTCTAGTCTTAGGTAACAGAATGCATTCTGGTAATCCGAATGTGTTTCTCATTGTGAAACGGAAGGAGGGTAGTTTTGAGAAGGTTTCGCCCTTCTATATACAAAAGGGATTGGAGGGAATCTGTGGCTCCTTAAAATCGGTGAAGTACTTACGTAATGGGACCTTGCTAGTGGAAACTTCCACTTCCCAGCAAGCAACTAACCTCCAATCTGCTAAATGCCTTGGAGAGTATGCCATAGACACTGAACTGCACAGCACCTTGAAGTACAGCAAAGGTGTTGTGACATGCCGGGATCTAGTTGATATTCCCAAGGAAGAACTGCAATGTGAGTGGGCTCCAGAAGGTATCGTTGATGTCCAACACATCATGAAGAGGGTTGATGGCACTCTTGTCAAATCCGACTCCTTTATTCTGACCTTCAGTAGCACAAAACTTCCTGAACATGTTAAAGCTGGCTTCCTTCGCCTTAATGTGAGGCCTTATTTCCCGACCCCAATGCGCTGTTTTAAATGCCAGCGTTTTGGGCATACCACCTTAGGCTGTAAAGGCGAAGCGACTTGTGGAAACTGTGGTCAGGCTGCTCATGAAGGAGTTGGTTGCTCGTCTCCGGCTAAATGTATTAATTGCTCTGGGAAGCATCCTGTTTGGAGTAGGGACTGCCGCATATTTTTAGAGGAACGCAAGGTCCAGGAAATAAAAACAACCAAGCGTATCCCCTATGGTGAGGCCAAGAAGATTTATAGGTCGATGCAACCTCCCACATTTGCTACATCTTTTGCATCCCTGGTACAGAAGCCTACTCCAAAAGTCGATGCCTCAAGGCAAACTGAGGTGGTGAGTGTTGGCACTAACACCTGCAGCTGTCAGTGCTCTTGCAACACAGCCAGTGTTTCAGAGCCAGTAGCCCCTACTCGAACGGCAGACAAAGGTACAGTGGCGAACTTGGTCCAGCCCCTCGCGCTTCCAACAGCTGAGGTTGTTCCCAAGCCCATTGCGCCAATTACCACTCCCACATCAGCTCCCCCAAAGTCCACCAAACCACAAGAAGCTACTGTACAGCAGCAACAGCGGGTCAAATCCCGTGGTAAACAATCTGACCATGCAGATGTTGTTTTACGTGAGGCTTCATCTGACTCTTCCCCAGAGTTGATGGAGTACGATGTATGTGTGGGGCAATCATCTCGTCCCACACCAGCCCCTCCACCTGCTGCGGTCTCCCCGCCCCGTCGGAGAGACAGGATGAAGGTGCTACCCCCAACATAGATGGCTCCCATACTCCAGTGGAACTTGCAAGGGTTCAGGACGCATGTGGAGGAACTTCGTCTACTCTCTCAGGGTAGACCACTGTGTCTCTGTCTCCAGGAGACGTATTTCCATCCATCATACTCCCCTGAGATACGAGGCTATACACTCCACAAAAAGGACGACCTACGTGGAGAGAGAGCTAGAGGAGGCGTAGGTATTTTCGTCAGGACGGACTACCACTCCTCGCCTCTCTCCCTTACGACGACTTTACAGGCCGTCGCTGTGTCCATGCACGTGCGTCATCCATTGACTGTATGTTCACTTTACTTGCCCCCACATGATGCTCTTTATGAAGCGGCCCTCACCGACCTTCTTACACAGTTCCCCCAGCCATTCATTACTTGTGGTGATTTTAATGCCCACAATGTGCTTTGGGGCTCTGCAATTACCTGCCCCAGGGGTAGAGCGATTGAGAGGCTTCTCCTGTCATCCTGTGCCTACTTGCTCAATGGAGGACAGAGTACTCATTTCTGCACGGCGACTGGGTCGTTCTCTGCCATTGATCTCTCGCTTTGCTCTCCAGCTCTTGCCGCCAGTGCTCACAGGGAAGTCGTTGCTGACTTGCACGGCAGTGATCATTTCCCAATCTGGATTCACCTGCCAGATGGCGTGGGCCCCAAAAGGAGACCACCACGATGGGTGCTCAGTGGAGCTGACTGGACACTTTATAGCCAGTTGGCCCAATTCGAACACTGTGCAAATGTTGAGGTGTGGGTGGATCATATTACCAAAACGGTCCACCACGCCGCTGCAGCATCCACTCCACAGTCCACAGGCCACCGGAAGAGGCCACCTGTGCCTTGGTGGAGTGCCGAATGCCGCTCTGCAATCAGGACCAGGCGTGCGGCTCTGCATCGGTTCAAGTGTCGGCCGACTGCTGAGAATCTTGCAGCCTTTCGGGTGGCGAGGGCAAGATGTCGCCGCATTATTCGTGAGAGCAAGAAGAGGTCGTGGCAAACTTTCCTGAACACCATTAATCGTTCCACCAAAAGTTCCATTGTGTGGGAGACCATCAGGAGAATTTCTGGCAGAGGAGGGAAGTGCCCCACAGCTGCTGTAATGACTAACGGCACTCTCCACACGGATCCGCGAGACATTGCCTAGACTATGGCAGCGTATTTTGCCACAGTTACTGCAACAACCAGTCAGGATTCAGGTGTCCAGCACCATAGAGCGGTTGCTGAGAGATGTAGTTTGAACCTCCAGTTCACCTCTCATGAAGTTTACAACTGCCCATTTTCTATACGGGAGCTGGAGTCTGCATTGTCTGGAGCTTGTGACACATCCCTGGTCACGACAGGATCCATTACAGTATGCTATGGCACCTCACAATGCGCAACAGAGAACTCCTCCTCGCACTTTTTAATGACATTTGGGCGTCGGGTCGCTTTCCTGACGCGTGGCGTGAGGCAGTATTAATCCCTTTTTTAAAACCTGGGAAAGACCGCACGAGCCCAAGTAGCTACCGTAGTATTGCCCTCACTAGCTGCGTAGGGAAGACCTTGGAGCGGATGGTCAACCGCCGCCTTGTCTGGATGTTAGAATTCCGGCAACTCCTTAGTCGCTTTCAGTGTGGGTTCAGGAGGTTTCGTTCCACCTTCGATAACCTTGCCTTCCTGTAGGCGGCTATACAACAAGCTTTCCTCCGCCGTCATCACCTTCTAGGTGTATTTTTCGACATCGAGAAGGCCTACGATACCACTTGGAGGCGTCTCATCCTGGAGCAGCTTCACGAATTGGGTTTTCGTGGTTGTCTTCCTCTTTTTATTCAGTCTTTCCTCTCGCCACGATATTTTAGATACCGAATTGGTGACGTCCTGTCTGATAGCTTTGAGAAGGAGAATGGTGTCCCTCAGGGTAGCGTTTTAAGTGTGACTCTCTTTGTCATCGCTATTAATAGCATTACGTCCATAGGGAAAAGTCATGTCCAGTGTTCTTTGTTTGTGGATGATTTCTCTTTGTTCTGCTCTTCTTCAAGCCTTGCAACGACAACTCGTCAGTTGCAACTTATGGTTAGGCGTTTGGATGACTGGGCGCAGAAGTGTGGTTTTAAGTTTTCCACCGAGAAGTCTGTATGTGTTCTTTTTAACCGTTCTCGTTCGATTTTAACCTTTCCTGAGTTGCGGTTGAGGGACACTATTCTTACTTTTAAAGACACGGTGAGATTTCTGGGGCTCATTTTTGACTCGAGGCTCACGTGGTTACCTCATCTTAAAGACCTGAAACGGCGGTCGCTTCAGGCTTTAAGTATTTTAAAATGTCTTAGCCACAGTACATGGGGAGCTGACAGGACTTGTCTGCTCCAGTTTTACAGGGCGTTTGTGCGATCTCGGCTCGATTATGGGTGCACGGTGTATGGGTCTGCGAGGCCATCTTACTTAAAGATTTTGGACGTTGTCCACCATGAAGGGCTTCAGTTGGCCACTGGGGCATTCCGAACTAGCTCCATACCAAGCCTCTGTGCTGAGGCAGGTGAACTGCCACTTCATATGCGGCCACGGCTACTTACGGTACGCCAGGCGTATAAAACTTTGTCCACGCCATACACACCTGCGTACCATACAGTTGCTCAGCCTCCTCTGGCACGGTTATTTCATAACCAGCAACGTGCGACACAGCCCTATGGGATTCGCGCACAGGATTGCCTCGGTGCGATGTCTATGGCTGGTCTTCATGTTTTACGTCACGGTTGGAGCAGATCTCCACCTTGGCTCCTCCGGAGACCCAAACTTATTTTAGATTTGACTCGTTTTAAGAAGGATGGCACGCCAGATTTTACATTCCAGTCACTGTTTTTTAACATTTTAGATGTGCATCACGGTTTCACTGTCGTTTACACTGATGGCTCCAAACAGGAGAATTTCCTTGGCTGTTCTGTGGTGTTCCCTGATTATGTTATCCGGATTCGCCTCCCTGCTGAATATACCGTTTTCGCAGCGGAGCTCCACGCGATCCTGAAGGCACTGGAGCTCATGCATCGTGTTCGGGGCGATCGATTTCTTCTCTGCTCCGATTCTCTTAGTGCCTTATAATCACTGCAGAACGTATACCCGACTGAGGAGATGGTCCAACTGATATATGACCAACTGTACTTGCTCCAACGGCGGGGTAAAGAGGTATCCTTCTGCTGGGTGCCTGGTCCTGTCGGCATATGGGGCAATGAACAGGCCAATCGGGCTGCCAAGGAGGCCTGCAGAGAGCAGGATGTGGTCCAATGTCCTATCCCCTTGCAGTCGGTCATTGCTGCACTCCACAGGAAGTGCATGGAGTTGTGGGAGGACGAATGGCTGGCGGTGACGGCCAATAAACTGCGGTTGGTAAAGTCAACCACTCGGCTGTGGCGCTCCTCCTGCCAGTTGCTCAGGCGGGAAGAGGTGGCCCTCACACGTCTTCGGATCGGGCACTGTCCTCTCACACATAGCTTTTTATTATGGCGGGAGGATCCTCCGTTTTGTGATGCTTGTGGTGTGCACATCTCTGTCTGGCACATTTTAAAAGACTGCATTTTATACCATGATGCACGGGCAGAAGCACAAGTTGATGGGGATCTGCCTTCTGTTTTAGCTAATGATGAGACGTGTGTGTCTAGGGTTTTTAAGTTTTGTGACGTGTGTGTCTAGGGTTTTTAAGTTTTGTGACGTGTCTGGACTCTGGCCTAAACTTTTAGGCTGGAGGTTTTAGTGTATTGCAGAGTGGCTGACTTCTCCCCTTTTTTCCTTGTGGTCAGCCAGCCACTTCCATCTGCTACATTGTTTTAGCTCCCTCTATCATTTTCTTCCTGTGTTGTCCATGTTTTACTGTTGACACCCTGCTTCATCCCACGCTTCAGTGTGGATGTGCACATATTTTTCAACGATTGTTATCCGTGTTTTATGTTCCGTTTTATATTCCTGTTCTGGGATTTTTCTTGACACCCGTCTCTCTATGTTACTGAACCTTGCTGTCGTGCGCCCACAAAACCCCTCTACTACTACTACCCCCCGTATGGAATTTTTCTGAATTGGTATTGTCCACACTACGCCAAATACGCTGATTCGTGTCGATCCTGAAGTGAAGTCTATACCAGGTGACAATGACTGTCCACATACATTGTTGAAAAAACTTGCATTATGCTAAATGATCCAAGACTTCTGTAATGTTTGATAAAGGATAGACGTCAATTATGGTTTCTGAATTTAGGTGTCTGTAATGAAAGGAGAACCTGTACTTCTGTGACCCATTCAATGATTTTTTTGACATGACGACTGTTCCTGACCCCCATGGACTATTACTTTCTTCAATTATTCCTCCTTTCAACTGTTGATCGATAAATTCCTTCAAAATTGGCTGCAAGTACCTAAGTATTCTGAGTGATTTGCGCCAGAATGGTGATTTATTTCCTATTGGTATGCAGTGCTATGTAATATGCGTAAGTGCTAATGACTGTTTTGGAAAAAATAAATCCTTAAATTCCCAAAGAAAGTTTTCCATTCATTCTGCATTGCTGCTCTTTAGCTGCTTCACTTTTTTCTCCTAATGCAGTTTCAGTGGTGTATGGCGTGGAAGACACCCCTCGTGTCCCACTCTTCCTGCTCCAGGACATCCATATTAGCGATTACCAAACCCCTTTGTTAATCAAATGTCCTCTATCTACATAAACAGGTACTTCTCTTCACGCTTTATTTCTTGAATGCATACAATATCTCTTTTAACCAAGCAACACAGCTGACCTAATACTTCATTCTCTTCTAACGGTTCCACCACACACAAAAGTCCTACTGGCAAGATAGATTCAGTACTCACCCAAAGCAGTATCCCAGTACCCTTAGGTAAACAATCGTCTGAATCAAGCTTCAGTGTGGTCTTTTGTGGTTTAGTCGGTTTGTCTTTCATGGCGGAATTCCGTCGCGACATCGCTACGCTGAGAATGGCTTCATGTAACTGAAAAATTTTTCTATCAAGTTCCACCCTATGTAGCTGGAGATCGATTATGGTGCAATACTGATATAAGAAATCCAATATCAGATACCTGTCGTAGCCCTAGCTCATGTGTGACAATCTCTACACATTGTTTAAACCATACCGTATCCAGGCAAATGTCTGCTTAAAGTCCACTGATTCTAATAGTGTCACTTCTTTTCCCCGCAATTCCACTCAGTCTATACTGTGGTGGGTCCCATTGCTTACATTTCACCAGAGCATTACTGGCGGCCAACACATGCGTGTCTGTGTCCAACAATATCCTGCGACCTGTCTTTCCTACTATTACCCCTCTGCATACGATTTCGTAGCATCCAATCTTACTGGGATGGATCGTAGGTAGGCCTGGGGCTATTCCTGCCTGGTCGTCTACTTCTGAAACTATTACTTTCTCTTACTTTATCCACATCATCTGGAGGCTGGCGACATTTACTCCTTACATACCCCATTTGTCCACACCTGAAACATTTTATATTAGCAGCAAACACTGTCAGTTTACCGAGCATTCCAATCAACAAATCGATCTCTTCACATTCTATAGCGAACTGAACTGCTGTGTGCAAATCCGTCTGACCCCTGTCCACACATGTCTTGATATTTCTGCATGCAACTTTCTTAAAATTCCTCGAGCTCCCTCCGCTCAGTTTTTTGGAAAATAATTTCACTGAGTGCAGCATCCTGTCCCAATTAATAGGTACATCCCTAAAGTTTCCTTATCCCATTTGCAAATTGTTCCGCAATTTCCATATTCTTCTTAGTTGTCAGCCCTAATTGTTCTCTATAATGTTTGGCACTGTTTCTTTTCGTATATCTTTTAACTGAATTTTCTTTGAATAATTCGAATGTTGTGGGGTGCTTCTGTATAGCCTACATAAGTTTTTTCTTCCTCTGTCTCAGTTTTGCAACACTCAATAATTTCAGACCAGACCAAACTTCCATCTGAGCCAGATTTCTAAAGTCTCCCACAAAGGACTGCACATCCTCGGTGTCTTATGGGAAAAAGCAGCAATTAAACTCTACTTGCAATACTATCTACTTCACAAAATGCATGACCATCAAACTGCTTCTCCATGACCAAAATAAAATAATTTTTTGAATCACTGTACCAAATGTTGCAGGTTCATACATTGCTCTCAGGAGGTGACATTCATGTTCTGACATCAGTCTTTAATGACCCTGTTGAGAGTGAAATGAGACATCAGTATGACAGTAGATTTGTTCAATTTTTATGGCCCTCGGCCGCAGTACATCAGGAACAGCTTGGTGGAGGCCTCCAGTTGCCTCTCATGTAAAAAAATAGACGTCCATCATTGCTGAATGCGCAGGGAGTGCGGCCGAGCATGGCGTCCCTCAAATGATGCTCTCAGTCACATATCTGGGAGCGACAGTGATGACAGTGTGACGGTGCAGCTGACGATGGCTGTGAACTTCCTCACCCTTGTGACTCATGGCAGTGTTCTCTGCCTCGTGGTCAGACAGCGCACCCCATACTGCACTCTGGGATGTCGCTCTGGGTGTCACAGGGTCGTGGTTTAGGCTGTGATACTGATACGAGAGTCATTTAGTACGTGAATGGGAATAGCTGAGAACTTAAATGCTTAAGACAATTACTCTACACTCTTCCGTACTTGCAAGTGAGCAAAGGCTTCCATCCTCCACTAGCGTACTGCAAAGTCGACATCTACATCTACATGAATACTCTTCAAATCACATTTAAGTGCCTGGCAAGGGTTCATCGAACCACCTTCACAATTTTCTATTATTCCAGTCTCGTATAGCATGCATAAATAACGAACACCTATATCTTTCCGTACGAGCTCTGATTTTCCTTATTTTATCGTGGTGATCGTTTCTCCCTGTGTATGTCGGTGTCAACAAAGTATTTTCGCATTCGGACGAGGAAGTTGGTGATTAGAATTTCGTGAGAAGATTCCTTCGCTAAGAAAAACGCCTTTCTTTTAATGGTGTCCAGGCCAAATCCTGTATCATTTCAGTCACACTCTCTCCAATATTTCGCGATAATACAAAGTGTGCTGGCCTTCTTTAAAATTGTTCGATGTAATCTGTCAGTCCTACCTGGTAAGTATCCCACACCATGCAGCAATATTCTAAAAGAGGGCAGACAAGCTTAGGAAAGGCAGTCTACTCAATAGATCTGTTACATTTTCTAGTGTGTTGCCAATAAAGTACAGTCTTTGTTTAGCCTTCCCCACAACATTTTCTATGTGTTCCTTCCAATTTAAGTTGTTCATAATTTTAATTCCTAGGTATTTAGTTGAATTTACGGCCTTTAGATTTGACTGATTTATCGTGTAACCGAAGTTTAACGGAATCCTTTTAGCTCTCATGTGGACGACTTCACACTTTTCGTTATTTGGGGTCAACTGCCACTTTTCGCACCATTCAGATTCTAAATCGTTTTGCAGTTTGTTTTGATCTTCCGATGACTTTATTAGTCCATAAACGACAACGTCATCTGTAAACAACCTAAGACCGCTGCTCAGATTGTCTCCCAACTCGTTTATATAGATAAGGAACAGCTATGGGCCCATAACACTACCTTGGCGAACGCCAGGAATCACTTCTGTTTTACTCGATGACTTTGCGTCAACTACTAATTCCTTTCTGACAGGAAGTCACAAATCGAGTCACATAACTGAGACGATATTCCATAAGCACGCAATTTCACTACAATCCGCTTGTGTGGTACAGTGTCAAAAGCCTTCCGGTAATCCAGAAATACCGAATCGATCTGAAATCCCTTGTCAGTAGCACCCAAAACTTCATGCGAATAAAGAGCTAGTTGTGTCTCACAAGAACGATGTTTTCTAAACCAATGTTGATTGTGTGTCAATGGACCGTTTTCGTTGAGGTAATCCATAATGCTTGAACACAATATATGTTCCAGAATCCTACTGCATATATATGTTAATGATATGGGCCTGTAATTAAGTGGGTTACTCTTACTACTTTTCTTGGATATTGGTGTGACCTGTGCAACTTTCCAATCTTTGGGTACGGATCTTTCGTCGAGCGAATGGTTGTATATGATTGTTAAGTATGGAACTAATGCATCAGAATAATCTGAAAGGAACTTAATTGGTACACAGTCTGGACCGGAAGACTTGCTTTTATTAAGTGATTTAAGTTGCTTCACTACTCCGAGGATATTTACTTCTACATTACTCGTTTTGGCAGCTGTTCTTGATTCGAATTCGGGAATATTTACTTCGTCTTCTTTTGTGAAGGCATTTCGGAAGGCTGTGTTTAGTAACGCTGTTTTTGCAACACTGTTTTCGATAGTATCTCCATTGCTATAGTGCAGAGAAGGCATTTATTGTTTCTTGCCGCTACCATACTTCGCCTACGACCAGAATCTCTTTGGCTTTTCTGCCAGATTTCGAGACAAAGTTTCGTTGTGGAAACTGTCTCGCATTGAAGTCCGCGCAAAATTTCGAGCTTCTGTAAAAGAGCGCAAATCTTGTGGATTTAGCGTCCGTTGAAATATGCCACGTTTGTTTCGTTGTTTCTGCAACAGTGTTTTGACCCGTTTTGTGTACCAAGGAGGATCAGCTTCGTCGTTTGTTAATTTATTTGGTATAAATTTCTCAATTTCTGCCGATATTATTTCTTTGAATTCAAGTCACATCTGGTATACACTTATATTATTAATTTGGAAGGAGTGAATATTGTCTCTCAGGGAGACATCAAGTGAAGTTTTATCAGCTTTTTTGAATAGGTATATTTTTCGTCTATTTTTGGAGGATTTGGGGTTCAACCTCGCTACGACAACCCTGTGTTCATTGATCGCTGTATCCGTTTTTATGCTCGTTATTAACTCAGGATTATTTGTTGTTAAGAGGTCAAGTGTATTTTCACAACCGAAGGTTGCTACTTCGCGCCCAGATGGCTCTGCTTCACAATGCCACTTGGCCGAGTTTTGCTTTGCAATGCATAATGCTCTCGCCCACCTGCGGCTGTCTCTGTTGCAGCTCTGACGTATTTTTTACCGAATACAGTCGATTCGCTACAGGAAGTACATAGTTTACTGTGTGGGAATTACACAGTAACTGAATGTCAAGCTATTAATTAAAAAAAAAACACTATTAATTTTATAGTTGTTTATTTCATAAAAGCAACAGACACACACACACACCAATGTAGTAAAGCTAAAATTTCTGACATGTAACCAAACTACCAACCTATAAACATTAACAAAAATTTTCCAGCACACGATAATAGCTGACATATCTATTCCAGAAATGAGTTCAGAACGACTGGCAGATCCTGTTTGATTTTCAAGCATAAGTCAATACGTGGTTAGACCAACATCGTTTCTCACTGGGGTCCAGATTGAAACATAAATGACGAGGGTACAGTTTTATGAGGGTAAGTCAAAAATTATTCGGACTTTTGATGAGACACTCCATTTACTTGGGAAATACAGTTTGATTTACACATTATTTTTCAATATAGTCTTATTTCTTTGAAATTCACTTGGTCCAGCCGTCTACAAGCTTGAGTATGTCTGCCCAAAAGGTTTACGGTGGTTGTGAAGTCATTGGTTTGCAATTGGTTGCCAATGATATACCACTTCTGGCTCCTCTGCGTCTCAGGAAAATCGATGACCTCGCAAAGCGCTTTTCAGCGATCCAAACGAATAAAAGTCTGATGGAGAATGATCTTGATTGTAAGGTGGATGTTCCATAATTTCTGGATTGTGCCATGTGAGAATGGGCGTTACTGTGTAACAGCAAAATTTACCGTGACAAAAGACCTCATCCATTGCTGGTTTAAGTTTGCTAGTCAACAATGCATAGTAATAAACTTTGTTGATGGTTTTCCCCTTCTCCATGTAATATTCCTTTTGCATCCCAAAACACAGTTTGCATAACCGTTCCTGCTGATGTTGGAGACTAGAATTTTTTCTTCACTGGTCATTCTGGGTGCTTCCACTCCATACTCTGGCATTTTGATTGTGTCTAATAATGATGAGCCCACGTTTCATCACGTGTCACTATTATTTCCAAAAATGGCTCGTCTTCTCTGTTATAATGGTCAAGTAAATATTGGTTGACCTCAAGACACCTAAGTTTGTGTTCTTCAGTGAGCTGTCATGGCGTCCATGACAAACGAACTATATCATAGGCCAAGTTCATCACGGATGATGGTATTGGCAGAACCATGACTGACGTTCAATGTAAACATTATGCCATCGATAGTAATCTGCCTATTCGTCAAAACCGTCAACTGAGCTTGCTCCACTTTTTCCGGCCATTTTGGGCGTTGACAGGTGCCCTGCTTCCTGTTTGTGAGTCGGTTTTGTCCAGCCACATTTGAATTATCGACCCACCTGAAAGAACTTCATCACAGCAATTTACTGTCCCTGTACTGTGCTAATAGTCTACCATGAATTTCAGGCCCTTTCACTCCTTATGACCAAATAACTGTATCACTGCTCCTTGTTGTTCGTTTGTGCATATTGCTAATGGAGGGGATATTTTTATGCTGCCACTGCCAGCTCACTTCTGTTGCCATAAAGATCAAGTGAGTTGCATGTTACCACAGTAGTACCAACTGTAAGTATGCTTTCAAGGAATGCATATGACTCCTGCAAAAGTTAATTTTTAGGAGGATTTGGATAATTTGACTTAAACTCGTACATTGTGTCCTTTGCATAACTGCAGTTCGCTTCGTTTGGAATTACTTGATTGAACTAAGAAACTTGATTGAACTAAGTATGCTGGAATATGATACAAGTGCCATTTAAATATGAAAAACGGCTCCTCGTTAAAATATAAAACTGTAAAAATAATTTCTGATGCATGTTACTCATTTACGTTTTGTGTATAAATGTTGTTCCTGTTATTAAAATTCTCCTGTAATTGATGTTTATGAGTTAGTTGCCCATTTAACGAGGTTAAATTATTTATTTAATTAACTGATCGTGTTTCATGTGTAAGGGGTAAGATAATACTGTGCACAACATAGGCTACTTACATAGGTCACTCATTTATAATTCGTATAAATTTCTGCAAGTTATAGCAGTGAAATTGCACATCTATGTAGTTTTAAGACTTTGGCTACAGTTCATGGAATATGAGAGAGCTTTCGGATGTAGTCATTTCATGTAAAAATATGTGATCAGGGTACATGAATATCCCACTGCAGCGATTCTTTAAGTTAAGCTTCTTTTTGTAGCGTCTGATCAACTGATTTTCAACAGATATTGCTATAATTCAAATTGTTAAACACTCATTAGCTTTTTACATTTCTGCCAGTAACCGTTTTCTCTTCAGACACAATTGAAGCTCCATCTACAGTAATAACTTCTGGAGAACGAATAAGTATCAATTGTGGAAGTGGCACCACAGCAGGAGGCTTTCAGGAATGTGATACCAACAATGAAACATTATATCCTTAAGAAAAACTCATAAAACCTCAGCATAAAATACTGTCACCTGTGTTTGCGAGACTATACTAGTTTTTGCAATGTAAACCATGCCAAATGCCTTGAGGCTAGAATAGAACTAATGTTTGTGTCGAGGTCCACTGAGACATAATTGCAGTCAAAGAGTTCTGTCTCATAGGCAGTTGAGAGTTATCACTAAAGTCTGGGATTATAGCCCTAATGTAGGTTACATTGGCACATTCCATAAGGTGGAGTTCCCCATCTCAAGAACATCAAGGTTGTGTTTTCTGCTCCGTAACAGAGACAAAACACGAAAGCGGCTGTTGGAGATGGCCTAAACCAGTGATGGACTAACCGCAGCTCGCGCAGTTGATATGATGGCGGCACACCACTCACTGTTCACTATAGTAAACTTTTTTACCTACCTTTCACTCTTGCCTGGAAAGGAGTGGCTCTGCCCTTAAACAAATATTGAGTCACGCCACTCTAGATGGAACTGCGGCAGAGGGATCCATATTCGAAATAACTTATTTTACTGAAAATTATTTATGAAGTGGCACACTTCCACAGCAGAGCAGTTCCAGTAACAAGAGCTGCACGTGGGCCTGTGGGGAACAGCATTGTTTAGTCGTCAGTGGGTTGGGTATTTTACAGTACATGCTTTGCGTCAGTGAAATTCTTCACTTTAAGTCATTAGCCCACCAAACATGTTTTAAAATAAGAAGAGCATAAAACATAAATAAAATGAATCTTTGCAAAACAAATGACATCGAATTTTCTTCCATTGATGCGATGCTTACATAGTCACAGTGAGGAGTTTGTGGCCTGTGGTACTAGCTAATCTGAAAACACCTGGCGTAAGACATCTTCTCTTTAGCTGAATCAAATTACAAAAGAAGAACTCACATGTATGTCCAGATAGGTATGGGAGCCGTTGTCCCTACCCATTCTGTGTAGTTATTGAATAAATACTGGCCTATGCTGTAACTTTGCAAAGTCAGTGCTGCCCTTGAGTTTTGATACACCAAAACAGCACTCACGTAGTGGCATACACCTCAATACAAAAACTAGGCACAGAAGGTGAAACTTAATGAGAAACGAAAAGATAAAAATTATTAACTTAAAGGGACCACTGTTTCGAGTGACATCTAGAGTTGTTCATCATTCACAGTTTCGAAAAGACATAAGAGACATAGGTGAATGGATCCTTTAAATAAATTATATTTAAAGTATAACTGAGTTTGGTCAGACTCAGTTCACTTCACTTTGCAACAACAGAAATATAAAAACATACGTGCATAACAAAATGCTTTGCTGGCCTTTACAGTTTCTGGCTTAGGTGATATGATATTCTAAATTGATTACTAAAGTGAGCTGCTGAAAATGTACAATATCTCAAACACTCACATGATCATAATCAGATTCGTAATAGTAAGACAAATAAATGCAGTACGTCAATACCAATGAATAAGCGCATTAAGCAATTTCTATTTTAAGAGTGGGAATTAACATTAATCAAAACTAATTAGGGACCCACACAAGAGACATAAAACTGTCGGGGCAAATAGCGTGAAGAGAATACTTTACGCTGTCCAGAAGGTATAATAATTAAAAAAATTGATGGAATTTTAAGATTTTTTTTTATCCGGTGTTTACTCCATGACACGTTAACATGAAAATAGAAATTCTCACTGAGAGTTCACAGAAAATGAGAAACAAGTATATACATGTATGTCCCGCCAAACTTCTTGACCTTAATAGCTGCAACTACATAACCATTATATAATTAAGTCCCAGGAAACAAAAAAAGAGAATTATTCTAGTCCAGTGGTTGTGGTGTCACCGTCAGACACCACACTTGCTAGGTGGTAGCCTTTAAATCGGCCGCGGTCCGTTAGTATACGTCGGACCCACGTGTCGCCACTATCAGTGATTGCAGACCGAGCGCCGCCACACGGCTGGTCTAGAGAGACTTCCTAGCACCCGCCCCAGTTGTACAGCCGACTTTGCTAGCGATGGTTCACTGACAAATTACGCTCTCATTTGCCGAGACGATAGTTAGCATAGCCTTCATCTACGTCATTTGTTACGATCTAGCAAGGCGCCATTACCAGTTACTATTGAAGCTGTAAAACATGTACCGTCAAGAGCGATGTTCACCATTTACGGATTAAAGTTAAGTATTCCAACAGCTACGTCCTTATTTGCTAAAGTCTAACTTCCTTGTCCTGTTTCAGACCTCACGCCAGCCTGCGTGAGCTGAAACGCGTGCCTTTCGGCTTCCTTTCATAGTGGGTTGGCTCTCTTGTCAATCCACAACAGTGGTAACACAAAGAAAAGCTGAACCTGCTTGTGAACAGTTTATCAAACCCTCTTACGGCAAAACCTAATACTCAAATGAAACTATAGCAAGCACAACTTAACAAAGCATTTATGACAAAGACAATCTGATGATAAATGTAAACAAGTATGAAAAACCAGTAAACATCTTTGTCAAATATCGTG
The DNA here is from genome assembly GCF_021461395.2 of Schistocerca americana. Lineage (NCBI taxonomy): Eukaryota > Metazoa > Arthropoda > Insecta > Orthoptera > Acrididae > Schistocerca > Schistocerca americana. The sequence goes on along the minus strand of NC_060129.1, from coordinate 35,879,529 downwards.
ACCATCATATATCACATAGTCACATTTAGGTACATAACTAAAAAATAATGTAACCCAATAAAATATACAACAAATACTCAGTCTACAATTTGCATCTGCCGTTTTTTTCTCGAAGTTCGAGACTTTATTGTGAAAAACTTACAAAAAATGTACTAGTCGAAGTATTGGCCATCGCTGGCCACTGCTTTCTCCCAGTTTTAGGGCAGCATACGAATCCCACAGTGGACAAACAGGGGATTCTTTGAGGGGAGCGATGATTCGATCCAATTTTGCACTACTCAGCTAGGTCGTGTCTCATGGATCGAGAAAGTTGGCAGTCGGAGGGAGGAATATCTGGAGAATACAGTGGGTGGGGTAGAACCTCCCATTTCAACGTTTCCAGGAATGTTTTGACGGGATTTTCGACATGGGGTCGCGCACTGTCATGCTGTAAACTCATTTTTTCATGCCTATCGCTGTAGTGTGGCCGTTTGTCTTTCAGTTCTCGGCTCAGACACATCTATTGCTTTCGATAACGATCTCCTGTGATTGTTCCCGTCGGTTGCAGTAGCATCGAAAGCCGTCTCTCTTTCACAACCAAGCCGGTTTTCGATGTCAAAATCACCAATCGTGAGGCATGGAAACCATTTTCTGTGAAGTTCTGCCACTAACAGGCGTCTCATCATGGGTCTTACCCAGCTTTTTATGAACCTCAGTCGCAGATTTCTTCATATCAAAGGAGAAAATTAAAACCTCCCGCAGGTGACGATTATTGGGCTCGTCAGCTGATACATTCAGTCGAGATTAACTCTATGATGCAATCAAAAATCGACTAATATTTTGATGGCCTTATGTTCTGAAATGCTTAAGCTTGCTGTATGACACTTAACGACGTACGACTTGCACCACTACTTTCCACTACTGCCGTCTATTGCAAAAGGGCGGAAGCAAAGTTGTAGACCTAATAGACGACTACAGTAGTAGTCATAGAATAAACCATTATCATTCGCTTGTCATATATTATAAAAAAGAAGAAAAGAAAACTAAATTGTTACGTTATTCTGTATCCATATCTGACCTTACAGAATTGCATAGGTGTTTCATGTTTTGTTTCATATTTACACACTTCTTGACATCGAAGGCCTACGGAATATTAATCCCAAAATTCTTTGAAATGAAAATGAACTTGAAATTCCAATAACGAAAACAGAAAAAATCAGGTTTCCTACAGCACAGAAATAAGTTACATGAGTGCAAAATTCCAATTACATTAGAGATTTGTGCCAATCGATGATGCAGTGGAATGTGACGGAAACGAGGCACATTCTGGCATAATTTCTGCGCGTAATCACAGTGAGCTGGAGATACAAGAAGGCGATGGCCACAAGCCTGCACTTTCTATTGTAGTTGTAAACGACACAGGCCAAAAGTGGGCAAGCCACTTTAAATTAAAAAAGTCTCTCCTGTACGGGAATATACAAAATGGATATACGAGTGCAGATTGTAGGCACATGGTTGACGACATGCGGGAGTTTGGGTCTGACCATGACTCGTGCTTGCATAGCCTAATTGTCAGGTGACTGCTTGCGATAAGCAGGAAATCCTGGTTCGAGCTGTGGTCTGGTAAAAATCTTTCCTGTTGTCATTTGGGTATACAGCTGACGGTTTGTAACTGTGAATGGATTTCGTGTATTTCATAACGGCTTTACTCGCTTAAGTGCCTGTTCCTACGGACATGTCCAGAGAAACTTTATATCGTATTTCTGAACAACACAGGCATTATAACATCATATTTTCGATATTTGTTACATAAACTAAAACACAGTGGAGACACATCGGAAAGACAAATGTTGTGATGCAGTAAAGTGCTAAGAGGTGCTAGAGAAAAGATCAATTTGGTTGTCAGGTAAAACTGAACCACTTACGCAAAGCCACCAGTGCAAAAACCCACGTGATTTCGCTGAGCACAAGAACAGAGATGATACTGGCGTTTGAAATGGCTCTGAGCACTATGGGACTTAACATGTGAGGTCATCAGCCCCCTAGACTTAGAACTACTTAAAGCTAACTAACCAAAGGACACCATACACAGCCATGCCCGAGGCAAGATTCGAACCTACGACCACAGCAGTAGCGTGGTTCCGGACTGAAGCGCCTACAACCGCTCCGCCACAACGACCGGCATGACACTGGCGTGAATGTTACAAAGAACCACTGGAGGTACCAGTAAATATTCGGGAGAATTTAAAAAAAATGAAGCTATGTGCTAGACGCTTAATAATAAGAACAGGAAGCAGATTGGATTTAACTTCAGAGCAATGCAGAATTGCGTTCACAGAGGGTTGCTTGTTTAAGTTTATCTTGAGGTACTGGTAATCTACGTATTAATCAAATAAAATAACTGTTCGGAAATGTCAACTCCACCTCCGATACTTGGCAAAAAAGTGAGACAACGAATGGGAAATGGGATGGTAGCCCTGCAGATAAACGTCGAAATTCTTCTGACCGGCAAAATTATGAAAACTAATTCCCATCCCTCTAAAATTATCACTCATAAATAGCAGACATCAAAAAGGAATAATTTGTAAGATGAACTTGATACATCTTACATCTTTTACACTCCCAAAGAATTTTTCGTACATAAAGTATTACAAATTTGACAGTTTTTGTCATAACCAAAAGTCTGACAATACAGAGATCCAGAAAATAGTATACAAGAATTATAAAGAGAAGGATAGAAAGCAGAAAAAGAAGACTATCTCTGGTATGTGCCACCTTGCAATTTACACAAAGGTAAAATACTTACTAACAAACAGCCAAACCCAGCACAAGAGTTATATTCGATACGTGATGCGTTAGACAAATTCTGAAAATCTGAAAATCGGTTAACTTCTTAAAAAATCTTGAAACAGAATAAATTAATGGATTATTTTTCACGAGAAATGCAATATCAAGGCAACTAAATAAAGAAAGTAGTATTTGCGCTTTAAAGTTCAAAGGCTGCATGTGTAAAACACTTCTGCAAGAGTAACCTAAAAAAAATAATGATTTCTAAGTGCATGCACAAGTATTTCAGTTGTTACTTAAATAACCTGTAACTTTTATATGAAATAGAGAACGGGGAAAGAGAGGTAAGTGGTTGGTGGGAGTTACTGACTTTCAGATGCACAGGGTATTGTGGTAATGCAATGGGAAATGTTGAAAATTTGTGCTGGACCGGGACTCGAACCCAGATTTACTCCTTTATATGAGTGGTGCCATCCGGACACAGTCGCTGACTGCCTCAGATTTATGACTTATAGCACGCTGCAACACAGTGTCACTCTTCCATTAACCATCTACTCATAAATTACTGATTTCCATAGGAATTCGGACGGTATTACTGCATCTACACTGACACAAACATCAAGTGGCCGATGTGCTTATACAGAAAAGTATACATCTGAGTGCTGTCTATCCTGCTGTCCGTGTCTGACAGAGCAGACACCACACAAACACCGGGTGATCAAAAAGTCTGTATAAATTTGAAAACTTAATAAACCACGGAATAATGTAGATAGAGAGGTAAAAATTGACGCACATGCTTGGGATGACATGGGGTTTTATTAGAAAAAAAAATCACAAAATGTTCGACAGATGACGCTGGACAGCAAAACGTCAGTGACTGCGCATGACAATAGTGTATAAAAGGAGCTGTAATGAGAGAGAGAATCAGATGCGCCAGCAGTCGCAGCATGTTGACGTTACCTGAAAAGGCGCTTTTAGTGAAGCTATATTAGCACAATGGGGAATGTGCTAGTTCAGCGTTACGATCCTATCGCCATAGGAAGGGGATTCGAACGGGTAAAGGTCCGTTGACAAATGCAGCTGTGGCGAGAATGATTTCGAAGTTCGAAGCCACGGGTTGTTTAGGCGATAGACCCGTAGTGGCCGACCGAGCACAAGGCGTAATGCTGCTGAGACAGTTCAGGAAGAAATGGAGACTGTAGCGGGTTCTTCTATGCACGGGGAAGTCAGCGGTCGCGCAGTCGCACGTCGCACTGGCATTCCATACACTACTGTTTGGTTGGCACTTAGGCGTACTGTCCAATGTTATCCGTACAAAATCCATCGGCATCATGAACTGTTACCTGGTGATTTAGTGAAGCGCAGGGCATTTGCTGTGTGGGCGTTTCAAAAGATGGCGGAAGATGACGATTGGTTAAGTAACGTGTTGTGGACGGACGAAGCTCATTTCACCCTCCGAGGGTCTGTCAACTCCCACAACTGCAGAATTTGGGCTACGGGAAATCCTAGAACTGTCGTGGAAACTCCATTGCACGACGAGGAAGTCACGGTATGGGTTGGATTTACCACATCTACCGTTAACCGGTCTTTTTTCTACGAGGAAATGCGTGATTCTGGTTTTGTAACGGCTACTGTGACATGTGAGAGGTACGCCAATATGTTACAGAACGCATCATCCTCAGCCTGGCTGAGAAACACCTGCTGGAACGTACGATGTTTATGCAGGATGGTGCTCCACCCCATATCGCTAGAAGCGTGAAAGATCTCTTCCGCGCGTCGTTTGGTGATGATCGTGTGCTCAGCCGCCACTTCCGTCATGCTTGGCCTCCCAGGTCCCCAGACCTCAGTCCGTGCGATTATTTGCTTTGGGGTTACCTGAAGTCGCAAGTGTATCGTGATCGACCGACATCTCTAGGGTTGCTGAAAGACAACATCCGACGCCAATGCCTCACCATAACTCTGAACATACTTTACAGTGCTGTTCACAACATTATTCCTCGACTACAGCTATTGTTGAGGAATGATGGTGGACATATTAAGCATTTCCTGTAAAGAACATCCTCTTTGCTTTGTCTTACTTTGTTATGCTAATTATTGCTATTCTGACCAGATGAAGCGCCATCTGTCGGACATTTTTTGAACTTTTCTAATAAAACCCCATGTCATTCCAAGCATGTGTGTCAATTTGTACCTCTCTATCTGCATTATTCCACGATTTATTCAGTTTTCAAATTTATACTGACTTTTGGATCACCCGGTAGATTTATAACTTGAAACTGTAGCATCTGGGCTGCATGACCGCCATGGTGGGTATATGGCTAGTCGTGACAGGTCACGATGTCTGCAATTCACTACCCTGGGCCTGGTTTCAGTGGGATGGTGGAGGTTGTCGTGATAGTTCATCATGGAAACTGTACTGGACGAATAGTCCCTCTATTTCCTATCAAGCTACTGCAGTGGAGGTGGTGCAGGGAGATGGCAACCATCCTTCGTGATGTATGTTTACTTCAGTCTGCAGAGGCCTTCTGGTGTCATCAGTGGCGCATAGAACAGACAGTGCATTGCATATTCCCTCGGGCAATGATGACATCAAATGGAATAGTGCGGTCAGCACAATAGCAGAAGTGCTAGCGCCAGCTGCTGTGCAGCAGCCAGTGGTGGACAGAAAATTCAGTCACAGCAGCTGGTCTGTTTATGCTGCTCAGTTTGGAGGATACTGGGGCAGGTGGAGTCAAACCACAGCACCCAGCATGGTTGACAGCAGTGCTGTGTCTCTGCTTAGGATGATGAACAGTGACATTGTCTTCCTGTTGAGGCTGTGACGACTGGACAGCTAGAAGGCCCAGTCTCAAACCCCCATGCCGCTAGGAAGACGACTAACGTCTGTTGGCAAATACCAAGTGGGTGTCACACCAGTGGAGAAGTACCATGTGGACACCATCCAGACTTAGCAGGAGCAGACATGTGGCTATTGTAGATACAGTGATCGTCGCTTACTGATTCATCCCTATTTGAAGAGTGGTATGTACCTTCCCTCATAGCTAGCAGTTAGTGACGACCACATAATGTCTGTTTGAGTTAAACTTGTATAATAGCAAGCCTGACCAAGTAGAGTTTTTGAAACCACAATGCTCCTGGTCACTACAATATAATAGGCTGGAGGTGCCAAGAAAATCTGATGGACAGACATGAGATCATTTGTCCCAGCTTTCCCATCATCTCGGCACCTACAGAAGCCCTGCTTGTGCCATAACATTTAGCGATTCCTTTTTTCAGAGGCTCTGCGAGGTGTCATCTACAGCGCCAGCCTACTGAATAATTATTATTGCCTAAGGATGCTTTGTGTTTGAGAGGTCCTCAGACACCCACCTATGACATCATTTGACTGCTTTGGTTGCAGGAGCTGTTTGCTATGAAAGATGGAACTATGGCGCAGCAAAACACAGTATACTCATGTATACTCCATGACAGATGGAATAACAACATAAATAGATGAAGAAAATAATCTTTGTAATAACAAAGGCACAAGGTACACCCACAAAATACTTCTTTGAAGCAAAGTGAAAAGTAAATTGCTTGTAACCAAGGGATAGAGTATAATAGTTTTTATTTAGTGCTGTAGTACAGGAACTCGCTTTTTTTTAAAGAAATGAGCCTAATTCATTCAAATTTTCACTGTAATGTCCTGTTTAAGATTTGCTTTTACCTCAGGATCACAACAACTTCGCAATGTACTCATCTTAATATCATTACCATAACAATCTAGAAAACATTTTAAAAGCTTTCCTGAATATCGTTAGTATCATCATTTTATAAAACTCCTAAAACAACATAAATTTTCATAAAACCTTAAAAAATCGTGAACATAAGAGTCATCATAAAATTTTCAATGCTCATTCCACTCCTTCCAGCTCACAATACTCACATCAAGAATGATGGAACATGTCACATGAAATTTACGTTGTCATAATTTTCAAGACAATCAGCTGATAATCAAGTGAGGTATCTAAACACAAGAAATTAGATGTTTGTGGATTACAGCATTCTGAATGACAACATCAGATACCAGTGTAAACAGGCCATGTTAACAGGCATGGACTCCACTGCCCATTGCCAGGATCGAACATGGGTTCCCTGCTAGGCGTGAGGAAGAGGATGGTCAGGTGTCTTCATGGATGGCTCATGATGACAAAATAACAACATTTATTACTCATCTGCCATATATTGGTTGTAGGCCGTCTGGACGAGGTTTGCTTCCACTCACCTGGCTGCCCTATGCTGGGTCTGTAGCTGCGCTGGCATAACTCGGAACTGCTGCCTCGACAGTGGCGCTCCGGCCTAGCTGGATCATACTTGCGACAGCTAGAACCATGTACCACGGGCCTCCCTTTGATCATGGCTCTGGGGCTATCACAAGTGGCGGTTGTCTGGTGTCGGAAGACCAGGGTCCCTGTCTCAGGCAGAGGTCACAGCGTTTGTGGTGGCAGTGGCCCAGGACGATGGCGACACTGCGTTACGACAATGCACCCCAAGCGTTGACTGCCATGACAGGCTCCTGTCTGTTGATGGCGTCTGACAATAGTTACGGCGGCAGCGTCACTCTGGCGCCTTCTAGGTGATGACCTGCACTACGATGATGACTATTACGATGATTGCGATGGCAGTGATGACTCCGAACTGGTGTCTGCAGTAAGTGACACACACTCCGCGTTCCAACACTTCACGATGGTCGATGTTGACCAGCTGACTACCGGTCCTTAAATATTGCATTCTGCCACTGACGTCTGCAGTTATGCTTCCCCAGTAGGTCGGTGGAATATTTTGGTGTTGCTTGGCTGTCGTAACTGACTTGATTACTGCCCTCGATATTGACACCAAGGCGTGCAGCGAGCTGGATGGTTACACAGCATTCTCTTTTGTGTTGCTGAACTCGCCGCTCCTCCGACTCAATTACACATTGGTATCATACCATTGATCGGCGCAATAGAATGTGACACATATATGACTTCTGGTTCCCAGGATTTCTGCACATTGTAAATAAGTTCATTACAGTAAAAGTCCTTCCTTTATCCATCTTAATCGCTTTAATCATTCGATCCTCTACACTCCCAACCTCTAAGGAAAGAATGTGTTTCTTCATTCTGCTTTTACATCTATTAACACAATGACTCCATTTACACAATTTTGAACCGTCTAACAACAGTATCATATTTACACAGTCTACTTCCTCTGAATCTATATAATGTGGCTTGTCACTACTAATTTCACTACAGTTCTCTCTCTTATAAACAATTGTTCCTTGTGGTCCTTGAGCACACTTAGTCTTTGGTTTCATGAATGTTCACTCATTACACTCCCATGCTATTGTGATCGGTTTAAAACCGTATTCTGAAGCTTGGGAGGGTTGGAATTTGAGCAACTCTTCTCTTGAAAAAGAAACAAATAACTATGATAACCACAAGGAATACACAAGTGGCTGGTGTTAATGAAGCAATGACTACCAGTTGCTGCTGCTACTTATTTCTGTCCCAGATCCATGTTCGATATAATATACTGATAATTCGCTATGTTATCCTGTTTCCTTCACTTTAATTTTTCCTTTTTCTTCTCCTCACCCACAGTTTCTCTCCCCCAGTCTATGGAATCTACGATCAGACTAGGCAAATTGCCCATATCCCCTTAAACAGCATAATTCGTCTTCTGTGACTATCGAAGGGCAGGTGGAGAGCTGCAATTTAACGTTAACCAGCAACATCATCTCTGTTGACTGGTGGGGGCTGTTATGCTGTGACACAAACTTCTTTGTTTTCCCCTTCGGCACATAAGGATTCGTTAGCATGACCCAGTGTCTTGCATAGTACTTAGGTAACACTGATTTCACATCATGTGCTCTTTCCTGTTTCTTTAAAACCTTTGTATTCATTTTTTGCCTTTGTCTCCAGATAAGTTTCACTCTCCTAGCAAAATGCTTCACTGACAAGGTGTCTCCTTGTGGCAGAGCTATGCAAAACTCGAAGGGTTGGCATCTTGCGCCAAAAAATTACTTCTTATGGAGACAACGCTGTGCTCTGGTGAATCCAGGTAGACAAAGATGCGGCTGGACATCAGCAGGTCTTTTAACTCCTGGAACGCCGCCTCACGCTTATCTGTCCAATGAAACTTCACTCCTTTCTGTAGCAGCTGCGTGAGAGGTCTTCCAATTTCTGGCCATTTCGCAACATACCCATGGTAAAAATTTGTGAGCTGCAGATAAAATTGCAACTCCCTAACCTTGGTGGGTGTTGGAAAATTTTAAACGACCTCAACTAGCTTTGGTTCATTACATATTCTGTCTTGCCCTACAATATGACCCAAATACTGAACTTCTTGCAATACAAAATATTTCTCTAAACTGAACATTAACCATGCTGGACACAGACGATGAAACACTTCACGCTATCATTACAAATGTTCATAAATACTCTTTGGATACACGATTATGTCATCTAGGTATACCATTCACTGGGTACATTGGTTGCACTAGGGGATCATGTTCTGAGCAAATCCAACCCACCCAGACAATAAGATATAAAAAATTAAACCAATAAAAAATTAATCACACAATGAACTATAGCTCATGAAAAACATAATCATTATTTTAGCTCCCTCGAATCCGTTATACTTTAGTTTAATATCACCATCTTCAAAACACTGAAAGTCCAATTCATTTATTATTTTATTAAACCTGTCTGGCGAAATAATTTTAAATTTAGTATCAAGCTACACATAATTTCTCATTTCAGATCTAGTATTTAAATAGTTAAATCCCATAATGTAATACAATTCATTTTTCGCTAGCTCACCGATCTTTATAAACCAATCAGAATTGCTAGAATTATTTATCCTCTTCAGTAGACATCCATTCATATAGATTTGAAAAAATATTCAAAATTTTCCCTCAAAATTCTAATCTGATCATCATATCTTAAATTTTTCTTAACATACATGAATATGTAGGAAATTGTATTTTTCGGAATTTTATCATTAAAAGTGGCAACTAATTTCATTGTAGTTTTCTGTGTGGGTAACAATTCATTCTCCTAGTCATATTCATAACAAAAAGTAGGATAATTTTCAATAAAACTGAACAGATTTACACTGACATTGTCTTTCAATTGAGTAACTCTCTTAAAATCGAGGAAAGCATCATATGCTTTCAGATAGTTATTTGGTGGGTCAAGATTCCGAAATTCTTGAGGAAAACTTTCATTTCTTCCATTTTCCACATAGAAATTTTGTAATTTAACATGATTAAATAAAGAAGAATCAATTATTTGATTACTTTTTTCGATTAGTTTGGAAAACAACGAAAACAAAGGAAGGCATATCAAATTCTGAAGAATTATAATAATTAGTAATACCTAGTTCAAAATGTCTTTTTCCTTCTCATCTGGCTATTGCAACTATTTGTGATTCAAAGAAAGTAATTTTTTAAATTTTTTAGTCTTTCTTCTTTTAGTTCTAATGAATATTCTGGTTAATACTTTACAGGAAGAACACGAATTTCCATGGATTCTACTACAACTTTTCCTTTTTTTTGTAAGTATATCTTTTAATTCAATTCCACCGTCGTTTTTATCAGCTCATATGAGAATAGCATCTCAGCACTTGAACTCCAAGGAAAAATTACATCACTTCTTTATAATCTTTGAAAAATCAACCAAACAAATCCATTGGAAAAGTACTTCATTTTTCTCAGTTTTTATCTTACCATTGTTGAGGATATGACCTTCCACAGTTAACTCATCACCTGTAGTCGAATCTTATATCATAAGGACAAATGAAGAAATGAATGGATGTTCCATTCCAGATATAATATTGTTTCCTTTCTATATAGTGATGACCTCAAACAACTCTCACCACATAATAATTTTTTATTGGATTTTCCATCACATGATAGATAATCTGTAACATCAGCTACGATAATACTAAAACTTAAATATAGTTGTGTGTGGTATGGATGAACCGATCCACCTTCAATATTCACATTAATCTCTGTTTCTTGTTGGAGACATTTACATTATCTTTAGTCTTTTCATTGAATAAGAATCAGTAAAACTGAAAACTCTCGATTTTGTTCATGATTTAATAAGAATAAAATTTATTAAGACATTTCTAAAATTATTGTTATATAAGCACCATTAAAGTTAATCAAATTGGCATTTTCATCAGTTGTAGTTATTTTTAAATTTCGAATTGAGTAAAAAAAAAGTAATATTTAAGGGATAATGTGGTTCATGAATTATTAGTCTACCAAATTCTGCATTAGGCTTCAATGAGGTAATAATATCAGTTTCTTGATGAAAACGATCGGTATGCTTTACAAACATTCCGAAAACTGAATTAAAATTTGTATTTATTAATTCAAATGGAATAATTTTAGGAACATCATTAGCAACAGTCTTTTCATTAGCCTCAACAATTTTTTTCATAAATCCCAGGACACTACTGATAATATCTTTTATATCCATATATAACTTAACATCAATCTCAAGGACAGTCTGTTTAAACTTTCATCAGCTTGAATGTGAATACTAGGCTTTTTGGAATGAATAAATTGTTCTACGGTTTTCAAACTATACTGGCCAGTTGGAAGTTCTGTCGTTTCTCCATCACAATATAATTTATTATTTATCAACATAATATTTGGACTTACAAAAATTGAATAAAAGCGAACCAATGCAATATTACTAAAGCTGTTTTGTATAGGTACAGTTAATCTTTTTTCAGACAGATGAATTACCACTCAATTGAAATAATCTGCTCATTTAGTATTAACAATTTATTTAATTAAATGAATTGTGATTGGGAACCAGAAATAAGAATTCCAGAGAAGAAATCAATAAGTAAACATGGTAAACTTTTATCAAATTCTATTTGATGTGCAACCATAGGAGCAAGTGGTAATGGTAAAACAACATTAATGATCGATCATTATATTCTAGTACTGGGATGGTTGAACTGGAATAAAATTAATCATTTGTACATTTCTTCTAAAAGTTAGATCAACTGAAATATCGTGAATGTATTAAAAAGGTGTAAAAAAATTAAGATGAGTGTAACAAAAATATTACTAGTTTTATTGAAAATATTGGAAGAAATTATTCCATTAGATCAATGTCAAGAAAATTCAGTACTCGTATTTCAAGACTTCATTCTTGAAAATCAGAATATAATTAGGGAATATTTTACTAGAGGAAGACATAGAGGACTTGATTGCTTTTATTTGGTTCAAACTTACTCCAAAATACCGAAACCATTAGTCAGAGATAATCTTAATTCTTTAAATATCCTTAGACAAGATGACACAAATGTAAATCATATTTATCATGAGTTCGTTGCTGGTGATTTAAAGTTTGTTGAATTTATAGAAATGTGTAGTAAATGCTGGAATGATCAATTTGGATTTTATACGATAGACATGACTAAAAAAGCGAATGAAGTAAAGTTCAGAAATAAAATACAACATTTCATAACAACATAAACGTTAAACATAAACATAAATGTTAAACATAGATGTTAAAAATGTTTAGTTAATATTTTTCCATCTGTATTAAACGTTTGCAAACTATGATGAAGAAGTAGTTAAAAAAGATAGTCGAAATAGAACAGTAGAAGAACAGTTAAGAGAAGAGCTTAAAAAATGGAAGAAACAACCAAGAACAGAGTATGAAAAATATAATAAAGAAGATCATCTGGTTATCGATGCAATTGAAAAAGTTAAACAAAGTATTGAAGGTTTAGGTGATAATGTTTTGAAAGCTGTTGAAGAAAATAGACAAGTTGAAAAGCAAGTGGTTCCTAATTCTCATTATCAGTTGGAAGAATTTAATAATATACCGACAATTAAAGAATATGGAAGTCCACACTGTGACTGTACATTAAGTGAATCAGAAATACAAGATTTATTAATGAAGAGACAGAAACAAAAAAGGATAAACATGTTAAACAAATAAGTGTAGGTGAAAGAATGATAGAATATATTAATCACAGTGAAGATAAGATTTTTGGATTAAGACTGGTTGCTTTATTTAAATTCGTTGATAAATTACCAGTAAAATCCGATGGAGCTAAATAAACCATTGGTGATAGGAGATATGAAGAAAAAGATGGATAACAAATCCTTTAACTAAAAAGCAGGTAAGTATGGAAGAGATCAATACATTGTATAAAGGTTCTCATTTATCAAATTATGCAGATATATTACACTATTCAGGAGCACTAAATTCTGATAATAATCCAAATAAAATAAATCGAATAGACGAAATAATTGCAAATATTTGATAAAGGAAATTTTTAATGAATTTTTTCCAGCACTGAGGCAAAAATTTAGATGATTCATTGAAAAGTGAGGGAGTAAAAGTTGGTGAAGTCTTAGTAAAAAAATATTTCAAAAAAACCAATCGAATATGTCTAAATGAATTATGTTCATAAATTAATTGACAGAAATAAAAATTATCACAATGAAAAGGTGGGAATAATGCTAATGTTGACAAATAAAGTTAGTGACGTAGGTTCCAAGTGCTACTCTGAGATGAAGAGGTTAGCACAGGAAAGGAATTCGTGGTGGGCCGCATCAAACCAGTCAGTAGACTGATGACCAAAGAAAAAAAAATTAAACACAGAAATGGCAATTAGTTCTAAAACAAAAGGCACAATGACGACTTCTGTCCTGGGGGAGGAACGCTTCAAACAGTCTGTGATTTAAACATTTCTTCTGACACAAGTACTAGATTTTGATGCATCACAGAAGGAGTAATGTAACACTTCGACCTTTACATTCACGATGAAATACAGGAATTAAAACTGGGCTGAATACAAAAGGCACAATGCCAACTTCAGTATCGGAGGAGTAACGCTCCAAACAGTCTGTAATTGGAAATCTCCTGCGAGTCCAGTAGTAGATTCCGATGCAGCACATCAGGTTTACTGCAACCCTTGGACATTCACATAGACGATGAAACACCGGAAATGCATCGGGATTGAACACAAAAGGAACGATGCAGACTTCTGTCCAGGGGGAGTATCGCTTCAAACATTGTGTGCTTGGAATCTTTCCTGTGAGTCCAGTATTAAATTCCGATGCACCACGGCAGGTTTAGTGTATCCCTTGGACTTTTACATTGACGATGAAACACAGAAATTGCATCGGGATTGAATACAAAACGCCCAATGCCCACTTCTTTCCAGCAGAGTAACGATTCAAACAGTCTGTGATTGGAAATTTCCTGGGAGTCCACCAGTAGATTCCGATGCACCACAGCAGCTTTACAGTAACCCTTGAACTTTACATTAACGATGAAGCACAGAATTTTCATCGTGATTGAATACAAAACGCATAATGCCAACTTCTGTCTGGGGGAGGAACGCTTCAAACAGTCTGTGCTTGGAATTTTTCCTGGGAGTCCAGTATTAGATTCCGATGCACCACGGCAAGTTTACTGTAACGCTTGGACTTTTACATTGACGATGAAACACAGTAATTAAAATGGGGTTGAATACAAAATGCACAATGCCGACATCTGTCCAGGGAGAGTAACGCTTCAAACAGTCTGTGCTTTGAACCTTTCCATGGAGACCAGTATTAGTTTCCCATGTACCACTGGAGGTTTACTGAAGCTCTTCGACTTTCATGTTGACGAAGAAACAGAGAAATTGTATCGGGATTGAATACAAAGACACAATTCCGACTTCTGTCTAGAGGGAGTAACGCTTCCAACAGTCTCTGTTAGAAACATTCCTGGGAGACCAGTATTAGGATCCGATGCACCACTGCAGGTTTACTGTAACCTTCGACTTTCACAGTAACGACGAAACACAGATATTGGATCGGGATTGAATACAAAAGGCACAAATCCGACTTCTGTCCATAGGGGGAGACGATTCAGACACTTTGTGCTTTTAACCTTTCCTGGGAGACCAGTATTAGACTCCGATGATCCACTGCAGGTTTAAAGAAGTCCTTCGACTTTCATATTGACGTTGAAACATTGAAATTGCTTCGGGATTGAGTACAAAATGCACAATCCGCCTTCTGTCCAGGGAGAGTAACGCTTCAAACAGTCTGAGCTTTGACCTTTCCACAAAGACAGGTATTGGATTCTCATGAACCACTGCAGGTTTACTGAAGCCCTTCGTTTCTCTCACTGACAACGAAACACAGAAATTGGATATGGATTGAATACAAAAGGCACAATTCCGACTTATGTCCAGGGTGAGAAACGATTCAAACAGCTTGTAATTGTAACCTTTATTGGCAGTCAGGTAGCATATTCCGATGCACCACTGCAGGTTGACTGTCACCCTTTTACCTTCACATTGACGATGAAACATAGAAATTGCATCCTGATTGAATACAAAAGGCACAATGCCGACTTCAGTCCAGGAGGAGTAACGCTTCAAACAGTGCTGCTTTTGAACCTTTCTTGGGGGACCGAAATTAGATTCCGTTGCAGTGCGGAAGGTTTAATGTAAGCTTTCAACCTTCACAAGCATGATGAAGCAAGTAAATTGCATCGGCACTGAATACTAAGGTCACAATGCCGATATTTGTCCACGGGAGTAACGCTTCTAACAGTCTACATCTCTACATCTACATCCATACTCCGCAAACCACCTGACGGTACATGTTGGATCCTTTCCAGGGAGACCATTAATAGATTCCTATGCACCACGGCAGGTTTACTGTAAGCCTTAGTATTTCACATTGATGATGAAACACACTAATTGCAATGGGATTGAACACAAAAGGCACAATGCCCCCTTCAGTCCTGTGGGAGAAACGATTAAAACAGTCTGGCTTTTGAACCATTAATGGGAGGCCAATATTGGATTCCTATACACCACCACTGTTTTACTGTATACCTTAGACCTTCGCGTTGACGATGAAACACAGAAAGTGCTTCGTGATTGAATACAAAAGGCACAACGTCAACTTCTGACCAGGGGGAGTAACGCTTCAAACTGTCTGTGTTGTAACCTTTTCTGGGAGACCATTATTAGATTCCAATGCACCACGGCAGGTTACTGTAACCCTGTGACCTTCACTTTGACGATGAAATACAGGAATTGCACCGGGATTGAATACATAAGGCACAATGCCGACATCTGTCCTGGCGGAGTAACGCCTCAAACAGTCTGTTCTTTGAACCTTTCCTGGGAGCAAGTATTCGATTCCGATGCATTACTGATAGTTTACTGTAACCCCTGGACTTTCACATTGACGATGAAACGCAGAAATTGCACTGGGATTGAATACAAAAGGCACAATGTCGAATTCTGACCAGGGGGAGTAACGCTTCAAACAGTCTGTGCTTTGAACCTTTCTTGGGGGACCAGTATCAGATTCCGTTGCATCACAGCAGGTGTACTGTAGCCCTTGGACCTTCACCTTGACGATGAAATACAGCAACAGCATCGGGATTGAATACAAAAGGCACAACGCCAACATTTGTCCAGGGGACAGTCTGTGTTTGGAACCTCTTCTAGGAGTCCAGTAGTAGATTCCGATGCTTCACTGCAGATTTACTGTAACGCTTCTATTTTCACATTGACGATGAAAAATAGAAATTGCATCGGGATTGAATACAAAATGCACAATGGCGACATCTGACCAGGGGAAGTAACGCTTCATAGAGTATGTGGTTGGAACAGTTTATGAAAGTACAGAGGTAGATTCCGATGCACCACTGCAGTTTTGCTGTAACGCTGTTACCTTCACATTGACGATGAAACACAGAAATTGCATCGGGATTGACTACAAAGGGCAGAAATCGGTCATCTATCCAGAGGGAGTAAAGCATCAAACAGTCTGTGTTGGATACATTCCTGGGAGACCAGTATTAGATTCCGATGCAACACGGAAGGTTTACTGTAACCCTTGGACCTTCACATAGACGATGAGCACAAAACTTTCATTGGGATTGAATAGAAAAGGCACAATGTCGACTTCTGTCCATGGGGAGTAACGTTTCAGACAGTCTGTGCATTGAACCTTTCCTGCGATTCCAAGGAGACCACTGCAAGTTTACTGTAACCCTTTTTAGCTTCACATTCACGATGGGACACCGAAATTGTATAGGGATTGAACGAAAAGGCACAGTGCCGACTTCCGTCCAGGGGAAGAGACGAATCAAACAGTCTTCGTTTTTAAACTTCCCTGGGAGTCCAGTGGTGGTTTCCGATGCATCACTGCCATTTTACTGTAACGGTTTCACCTGCACATTGACGATGAAACACAGAAATTTCATCGCGATTGAATATAAATGGCACAATACTGACTTCTGTCCATGGGGAGTAACGTTTCAAACCTTGAACCTTACCTGGGAGTCCAGGAGTATATTCCGATGCAGCACTGGAAGTTTACTGTGCCATTTTTTTTGCTTCACATTGACGATGGAACACCGAAATTCTACAGGGACAGAACGAAAAGGCACAATGTCGGCATCTGTCCAGAGGGAGTAACGCGTCAAACAGTCTGTACTTGGATCATTTCCAAGGACATCATTATTAAATTCCTACGCAACACAGCAGGTTTATTGTAACCCCCTGGACCTTCCCATTGACATTGAAATACAGAATTGCATCGGGATTGAATACAAAAGGCTCAATGCCTACTTCTGACCAGGAAGGGTAACGCTTCAAACTGTCTGTGCTTTGAACCTTTCTTGGGGACCAGTATTGGATTACGATGCACTACGGAAGGTTTAATGTAAGCCTTATACCTTCATATTGAAAAGTCTCCTTAGAAAAATTAATGAATTACTGTGCTGGTAAGCCTCTACGTTATTTGATTTTCAAACAGCTGAGTAGAACTGATCGTACTCAGACATTTCGCTCTTTACCTATTCTGATCAACACTAAACTGACACAAAATATTTTTAGCGCAACGCAATCTGACATTCAATAATCCCTACACAAGAATGGCCCTGACTAACATACCTTTCACAAATCACTTACCTCACAAAAATCTTCGTTACTCGAACTACTGCAATACAGCGAGCGCCACTACTGCCAGCTAAATAAAAGATTCTAACTACTGGAGGCACTAACTACTGATGGGCCTAGTTAGCAAATGAAAGATTTTGTTAGAGAACAAACAATGTATTTACCTTAATAGTGTTCAAAAGTCATAATATATATATCTGTCCATGATATCCAATATTACAAATTTACTCTTTCTGGTGGACACACGTCCAGATCGTCCGCTCTCAAAATTCCGCCATCTCTCTCCCAACATCCACCACTGCTCGTAGCTCACCTCCAACTGCGAAACGCTATGTGCTGTTAACAGCCAACAGCCCAACACTACAATAGCGAATATTACGACAATGCCACCCAGCCACAGACTGCACACAGCACAGCCAGTGACTTTCATACAGAGCGCCACGTGGCGTTACCAATATAAAAACCTAAACAGCCTACTTTACATAGTCCCCATGCTCCCCACAAAAAAATTTACAAATTGTTTTGGGCACTGGCCAATACATATTTGTTAAAATTTTTTCACAATTACAATAACAAAGATATCCAATGCACACACTTATTGATACAATGTTGGTCAAAAGCTAAAATTTTCTCACAGTCCATGAAGACAGTCCTTATCATTCATCACAGTAAAATTGCAGTGTTTTTTTTCTCAAAGTCTGAGCAGTAAAAGGAAATGCACACGGAAGTAGTGGATTTCCATGCAGTCTTGACTAAGTAGTGTTGTCCTTCCAACGGAAAGGCAGTGCTGACTCTTGACATGCAGACAGGTAATGGACCACAACAGAGCAAACCCACAGCAGAGTCAGTCGAAGTTTTGAAGAATATTGGTAGGTAGGTCATCACAGAGCAGAACACTGTAGTCCTGTTAGAGATTACAGTAATGGTGGGTCACCAGAGGTGCAGACCCACTGTATTCCTTGTAGAAATAATGGTATCGGTGAGCTATCAAAGATGCAGACCCACTGTAGTCCTTGTAGAGGCGGCCAGCAGCCATCTGTTGCGACTGTGCAGGTGCATAATCACCATCAAAGAGTCTTGCCGACAATATAGCAAGTGCATAAACCACCACTTGGGCACTCACAAAGTTTTTGGAACTGTCCTTAGAACCAGCAATGCTGTTAACCAGTCCCTTGCTGAATTATTAACACACGTGCAAACACTAACAGTCCTCTTTTTTTTCACATATTGTGCAAACACTATGACCAACAGAAATGTGTGCAGTGAAATGAATGCTTACAAGTTACTTAATTTGATAAACTGGTGTCAATTACAATTTTGTAACATGAGAATACAATAACAAAGGTACAAACTACATCATTAAATAACATAATAACACAGATAACATTTCTAGTAGTACAGGCTTTACAAAACAATAGAAATAAACATGTACATTAGTTTTATAGGATTTATGACATAAGTAAATAAATAAAATAATGAGAATGGTTTTTGAAACATTAATTTCACACATGAGAATTGAAACAGAACAGAATTAATAATGTTTAAACATCTTTACAAAGTAAATAACATCTTATTAATGCAAGTTATATTTGAGGAAAACAGTATTCCTCATCATAGTGAATGTAGTTTAGTACTAGAAAAATTCTACAACATATATCTTATTAGCTAAGCACATAAAGACAGGAAAAACACAAATACACAAGAGTACACAATCACATAGCAGAATAACACAGGAGGAAAGCATAGGGTTTGTTTTCAGTGTAACATTTGGTACTGCAGTCCAACCCAAAACTTCATTCCATAGATCTTTCGTCTTGTTTCAACATTTGTTTCCACCAAAAAAATCCTATCCAAGCATGCTTTCTGTATTTATATGTCCACATATTTCTTACCTCATTATCTATTTTCCTTTACCCTACTTTTTTGTTCATATCCTCTTTCAAAATACTTTTTTTCCCAAACCATTTTATTATGGCTTCTCAATGTATTTCTTCCAGTTCATCACAACTCGTTCTCTTATATAGCCTACCCCATCTTAAGCTTACTTAAATCTACTGGGCTCAGATGCTAAACTAAGGGACAAGGCAATGCAGCAGCACAAACAATTAACACAAACAGCAATGACAAAAAAAATGGAAATTGGCAAAGCAAGCAGCAGTATATCTAAATTAGCAAAGCAAATGCAACATTACAACTAATATAAGGCAATGTGCAGCAAATAAGAAAAATAAATCAGTAGTAAAAGTGGCTTAACAGAGTAATAGAAAGTGAAATTCAGTAGCACTATGCTTGGCAAACAGCAGCAGCAAATGTAATAACTTATATCTAAACATGACAAACCTACAAGCAGAAAAAATAGTACAGTAAAGACAACAATGCAGATAAGGGAAATTTATATTCACATCTTAATGTCTATGTAATTAAAGTGGTGCACCACAAAAACTTATTCTACAAAAAATATTACCAACTACTTAAAAGAAAATTATGTATGCAGTTACTGTTATTAGTCCCTTCTTATTCTTCTTTCCCTTCCAAGTGCTCCTTTTTCGAAGAATGTGAATCATAAAATTATTATTTAATAGATCTGTTGACAGAAAGTGTTCACATTACGAAATGCATTTAATTTTATTTTATAAAACCAATGCTGCAACACAGCTGGAAACCAGATATCAAATGAAATAAGCAACTATGTACAAAGTAAAACACAAAAATATCATTCAATAATCATGTGGCATTTCACAAGTTAGTAGAAATTCTCTCAACTCTCGTAGAAAGACGCTTGTGCAGGTGTGCAGATGTAAGTATCTTTCCAAACAATGAGTGTGTCGTATTTGCAATGCTTTCTAGAAAGGAATGGCAATAGCGAGGTTAATGGCCTCTCCTTTATTTGTTGTGCCTCTGAAAGGCACGGCTTTTTTTTCCAGGCAACTGTCGCATAGCATGGCGCCTACAGTGCAATACATCAAGGTCACTTAGCTTTCTCACCGAAATATTTACGACAGCAGTTTGCACTACAGTGACAGTCTCATGTAAAAAATTTCACAGGTCGAGAATTTGCCTTGCAAATGTGTAGAAACAAAATCCTATAAATATAACAGTGTCCATAAAGTTTTGTCAGCATTGTGGTAACTAACATTCACATACGTACACACATTTCATAACTCTTAAAGTACGATTCATGGTTTCCAACATCCTTTCCACAAATCAGAGTCCCTAACCACTACTCCTTATTCCTTATCTTATTAAACATATACATATTCGTCAACACTTCTTCAATATTTCATCATAATAAATACGTAGCATAATCGAATTCCTCATATAGCATCTGCTTATTGATAATAAACATACCGCAACAGCACAATACACATTGTCATCGTAATAATAACATCATAAAAACTCGGCCAAATCTCAAAAACGTCGTAGCTTTCCGCAATAATTTAAAAACCTAAAAAAATTCTCTGATCATTTCAATAGTGTCATCTACCTCAATTGTACTTTAAAAATCATGATCCCGTATCAAATACATCATTCAAAGCTCTCATAGTATCACAATGGTTCCGAAAAAATATGAACAGTTCACAAAGTACAGGCAAATACAATTTCATAAGTGTGAAGTTATCCAACAGTGTAATTACATAACCATCTGTCACTGATGTAGTAAAGTAAATGTTTGTCTCTCTCAGTTAAATGATCAGATAGCTGTGTAATTTATGTGTCAGAGAAATATGGTACCGATGTGTGAAGTTGTATAAGCAAATACCATATTAGCTAGGTCTCCTTGGGCTTGCCAGACACATGGTACACAAAGTAGGCGTTTACCCCCCCCCCCCCCCCCCCCCCCGAGGAATAATGTAATTATACCCTCAGGTGTTACAGATTACAGCAATGGAATGAAATGTATCACAGAAAACTCTTTGTAATTCAAAAATATTTAAAAGTAAATGTTTTAAGTACAAAATTAATCACTCAAATGCGTGTCCAGCAGCGCTAAATGTGCGTCTTGCTGTAAGATAATTCTGTGGAAGTGTCGTAGTTATCGTCCTCTGTAAGCAAAGTTCTGCTGAAGTCAATGTACTCACCTCATCATAAACAAAAGTGAAATGCTTTGCGTATAAATATCGTAGTTATTATGCTTATTGCTGTGATGAAGAAACTACTGTACAGTAACGTATTGCTGTGACACGGAAAAGGCTGTCTCATTGTAGCTGAACCACAAAAGTTACTACTAAAACATGTTTTACTTTCCAGAAGAATTCAGAAAAACTGTGCAGATATAAAACAGATACACCGCAAAAGCAACAATGTAAATTTTGTCACACATTAGTAGCGTCGTGATATAGTCGTGTAGCTGTCAAATAAACTAACCACTGTGTCATCTGGTATCTCTCAGAAAGCACTTTAAATCCAGAATGTATTTTCAAGTAACTCAAAGTGTTACATTAAAATCTCATTAACAGTACCAGTATATGTTCTAAGTATGTAAGCCTTATAGTCGTAACGTAATCGTGCAACTAACAAGCAAGAATGTACACACACAATAACACTGTCGTCAGTTCACTATAACAACGCATTTGTAATACTTCTCTAAATAAGTTGCCCAGTTTCTTGACTGGATAGTTAACTTTAAATCATTGTTGCATGTTAACAGTTTCTATGTGTGGCAAAGCATACTAGTAACGTGAAGTGAAAAATTTTATAGCAAAGACTAAGTTAAAAGGCAGGTTATCTCTCAATATGCGGTTTTACATGTGAAATGTGGTGTAATCATTTACCTTTCCTCAGTACGCAGCAGATCAACTTCAACACAATTATCATGCGGTATACGTCGGTAAAGAATACTGGAATTTTTCTTAGGGTTAGCGTCTATGTTATTTTTCTCTTAGCCAGCCGGTGCACGTGGCTGCCTGCGGTGCGAGTCATTGTCCATCTCTTTGTTGGCGCGCATCGTTAGGATTAGGAGACCTAACTTCTGCAAATTCACCTTGTCGAGAGGGCCCTGCCCTGTTTGAATCCCACCAGTTCTGATGCAATTCAGGTCTGTCGTTAAGATTATATCGTCTGTCGTCATGTCGGTAGATTCCATAGTTTCATAGTTTCCTTCCTGTTGGTCACATGGTGGGGAATTTCTCCCTGAATCGCAACTGCGCAGTGGACCGTTGCGTCTGAAGTTATTCTGTCTCCCTTGATAATAATTGTTTTGGTTCCCATATTGTCTGTTTCTATGGTTCTCTCTGTCATATTCATTACTACGGAAATGCGATCTTTCTCTGTAACTATTACTACCCTGCCAACAGTTGTTAAACGGGTGGTGTCTGTTTTGATCACGATTTACGTTGTAAGAATAGCCTTGTCGTGTCCATTTATTATTTCTGTCATCGCGGAATTGTGACGGATGTGACCTTTAATTGTTGTGTTCCTGTTTTCGTGTCCCACGATTGTCAGTGTCAATTTCCAATTCTTGTAAGAGTCCCTGAAAAGCTTCAATGTCGTCTTTGCAACGTCCTGCCAAAATAATGTGTCGTAAATGTTCAAGCAATCTGATTAAGCAAATGCGGATGAGTTCTAAGGGGCTGTATGGGTTTGAAAGATACTGACTCTTATGTAACATGTCTTCGAAAATTCCGATTGTTCGAAATGTTTCGTGAATGACCGATCGCATTCTTACAGCTGGTTCATTCTCTAATGTGCTCCAATGACCAGTTGGGAGGAAAACAATGAGAGAATTGATGAAGCCATGCTTGTGGATGAATGTCGTTGCCAGAATTCTTAAATGTTCTGAATTTACGTGTAATAATGAACAACTTATAGTCAAAATCATCATGTCGGCGAGTCGCATATCGGTCATTGTTACACCGTTTCGGTGGTTCAATCTCAAAATTCAGTGCGCCTTGCCAACTTCTTTCATAATTTTCGAAATGCCCTGTGTTACTATTTTGTGACTTTTCCGTATTTCTAAGTCCCTCTTCCCGTGGAGCGCGAGTCTCCTCTGAAATATGTGATTCTTGTATTAACTGTGTCAACTGATCTTGTACTTTCCGGATTTCTCTTTTGTACTGTGTATTGATTTGATTTTGATGTTGTTTGAATTTTCTGATTTGTTCATAATCGTCTGTGTCAGTGAAGGCTACAGATCTTGTATCATTCAGATCATCATCTACCTTTGTAGATAAGTTAGCGAGCAGATCCGAAAGTTCGGCTACTTTATCCAATAGTGAACTTATTTCCTGAGTGTGTTTTTCTGAACCAAGTTTCAGAGTGTCCATTTGTGTTGAAATCGTATCTACTCTGTCCTTTAAGTCTTCCTGAGTTTTTGCAAGTTGCATAACCGAATCGGTAGATGCAACTGAGTCAATCTTAGCTTGCAAGGTGTCGTGATTTTAATAAACAATAGTTTGCAGTTCTTTTATGGCTGCTTCGTGATTCTGTAATGCATTTTCATGACGCGAAAAAATAGGTTGGAAATGCTCAAAAATTTGTGTTTTTACCCCTTTACAGATTTTTTGACATTTCGATTCGATGTTATGTAACCCAGCAGTTAAACCTTCATGTGTTTGTTCAAGCGTGGTGTCTAACTTTTGAAGCTGTTGCTGTGTTTGTCTCTGATTTTGTTTCATTTGTTTCATTAATTGCAATAATAATGTATTAGTGTCTGGAATCTGTTCCTCTATGCTTTTCGGCAGTGCATTTGCACCAGCAACATTCACATTTTGACGAGCAGAATTTGTGTCTTGACTTATTTGAGAAAACGGTGAGGACGCAAAAACTGAATCTACAATATTTGCAAGATTGTGTCCTGTCATTTCGGATTCCTGAGGCGAACTGTTGCCGATCGATAGATCGATAATGCTTCCCTGTGCACTAATTGTTTCACTGTCAACACCATTATTTGCTGCCCGCTACATTTCCCTATGCACAATTACCAAATTACTACTTTGAACATTAGTTAATTCATTAATCGGTGGCGCTAACACACTGCTTTCGTCTTCACTGTCATTTCTCAGTTTACTTTGGAGCCTAGTATTTCGTTTTTCACACGCCATAATTGTCACTATGTTTCACACGATAACACAGAAAAGCAGAATTGGAAGAGTAAAATAAGAAAACACATTAACATAGCACTGAAAATAATATCTAGTTAATTGCAAGCGCAGCTGCAGAATACTTGGTGCAAATCTATATGCATGCCACAAGTGTTTTACTGTACAACAATGAAAAACTACAACTACAAAGAAGATTCTCTCTACAATTACTCGCTAGCAATAAACAATAGCTACACTAATTACTAAAACTACAAGAAAAAATCAGAAGATTCCAGTGAGTTATCCTCGGCTAAGGGTCGACATATGAAACTTCCCCTTAGAAAAATTAATGAATTACTGTGCTGGTAAGCCCCTACGTTATTTTATTTTCAAACAGCTGAGCAGAACTGAACGTACTCAGACATTTCGCTCTTTACCTGTTCTGATCAACACTAAACTGACACAAAATATTTTTAGCGCAACGCAATCTGACTTCCAATAATCCCTACAAAAGAACCTTTCACAAATCACTTACCTTACAAAAATCTTCGTTACTCGAATTACTGCAATACAGCAAGCGCCACTACTGCCAGCTAAATGAAAGATTCTCACTACTGAAGGCACTAACTACTGATAGGCCTAGTTAGCAAATGAAAGATTTTGTTAGAGAACAAACAATGTATTTACCTTAATAATGTTCAAAAGTCATAATATATATATCTGTCCATGATATCCAATATTACAAATTTACTCTTTCTGGTGGACACACGTCCAGATCGTCCGCTCTCAAAATTCCGCCATCTCTCTCCCACCATTGGTGGCAGCTCACCTCAAACTGCGAAACGCTACGGGCTGTTAACAGCCAACAGCCCAACACTACAACAGCGAATATTACAACAATGCCACCCAGCCACAGACTGCACACAGCACAGCCAGTGATTGTCATACAGAGCGCTACGTGGCGTTACCAATATAAAAATCTAAACAGCCTACTTTACAACATTGACGATGAAAAACGGAAATGGCATCTGGATTAAATACAAAGGGCGCAATGCCAACTTCTGTCAAGAGGAGTAACGCTTCAAACAGTCTGTGTCAGATACCTTCCTGTGAGACCAGTATTAGATTCCGATGCAACACGGAATGTTATGTAACCGTTGGACCTTCACACTGACGATGAAACACAGAAATTGCAACGCGACTGAATACAAAAGGCACAATGAAGACATCTGTAGAGTCAGAGAAACTCCTCAAAGAGTCTGTGCTTCAAACCTTACCTGGGAGACAAGTATTAGATTCCGATGCATTACGGCAAGTTTACTGTAACCCAAGGAATTTCACATTGACGATGAAACACAGAAACTGCATTGGGATTGAATACAAAAGGCACAATGGCGACATCTTTCCAGAGGTAGTAACACTGCAATCAGTGTGTGGTCGGAACCTTACCAGGGAGTCCAGTAGTATATACCGATGCACCACTGTAGGTTTACTGTAACGTCTTTTACCTTCTTATTGACGATGAAACATATAAATTGCATCATGATTGAATACAAAACACCAATGCCGACATCTGTCCAGGGGGAGTAACGCTTCATACAGTGAGTGGTTGGAACCTTTTCTGGGAGTACAGTAGTACATTCCGATGAACCACTGCAGGTTTACCGAAATATTTGTACCTTCACATTGACGAAGAAACACAGAAATTGCATCGCGATAGAATACTAAAGGCACAATGCCGATTCTGTCCAGGGGGAGTAACACTTCAAACAGTCTGTGTTGGATACTTTCCTGGGAGACCAGTATTAGATTCCGATGCAACACGGAAGGTTTAATGTAACCCTTGGACGTTTACATTGACGAAGAAACTCAGAAATTGCACCGCGATAGAATACTAAAGGTACGATGCCGATTCTGTCCAGAGGGAGTAACGTGTCAAACACTGTGCTTCGAACATTTCCAGGGACATCATTATTAAATTCCTATGCAACATGGCATGTTTATTGTAACCCCAGGGCATTCCCATTGACGTTGAAACACAGAATTGCATCGGAATTGAATACAAAAAGCTGAATGCCTACTTCTGACCAGGAAGAGTAACGCTTCAAACTGTCTGTGCTTCAATATTTCTTGGGAGCCCAGTATTAGATTACGATGCACAATGGAATGTTTAATGTAAGCCTTCGACCTTCATATTAATGATGAGACAAGGATAATGCATCGGGATTGAATACAAAAGGCACAATGCCGACAGTTCTCCAGGGGGAGTAACTCTTCATACAGTGTATTGTTGGAACTTTTCTGGTAGTCCAGTAGCAGATTCCGATGCACCACTGCAGATTTACTGTAACTTTTGGACCTTCCCATTGACGATGAAACACAGAATTTTCATCGGGACTGAATATCAAAGATACAATGCCGACTTCTGTCCAGGGGGAGTAACGCTTTAAACAGTCTGTTCTTTTAACATTCCCTGGGAGAGCAGTATTAGATTCCGATGAACCACAGAAGGTTTACGGAAACTCTTCGACCTTCACATTGACGATAAAACACAGAGATTGCCTCGTTATTGAATACAAGAAGCACAATGCCAACTTCAGTGCAGGGGGAGAAACGCTTCAAACAGTCTGTGCATGGAACCTTTTCTGGGAGTCCAGTATTAGATTCCGATTCACCACTGCAGGTGTACTGTAACCCTTAAACCTTCACATTGACGATGAAACACAGAAATTGCATCGGGATTGAATGCAAAAGGCACAATTCCGATTCTGTCCAGGGGGAGTAACCCTTCAAACAGTCTGTGTTGGATACTTTCCTGGGAGATCAGTATTAGATTGCGATGCAACACGAAAGGTTTACTGTAACCCTTGGACCTTTACATTGACGATGAAACACAGAGATTGCATCGGGACTGAATACAAAAGCCACGATGAAGACATCTGTAGAATCAGAGTAACTCCTCAGAGAGTCTGTGCTTTGAACCTTTCCTGGGAGTCAAGTATCAGATTCCGATGCATTACGGGAAGTTTACTGTAACCCTAGGAGTTTCACAGCGACGATGAAACACAGAAATTGCATTGGGATTGATTACAAAAGGCACAATGCCGACTTCTGACCAGGGGGAGTCACGCTTCAAACTGTCTGTGCTTTGAACCTTTCTTGGGAATCCACTAGTAGATTCTGATGCACCACTGCAGGTTTACTGTAAACCTTGTATCTTCACATTATAGAAGAAACACAGAAATTTCATTGGGATAGAATACTAACGCACAATGCCGATTCTATCCAGTGGGAGTTGCGCTTCAAACAGTCCGTGTTGGATATTTTCCTGGGAGACCCGTATTAGATTCCGATGCGACACGGAAGGTTTACTGTAACCCTTGAACGTTTACATTGACGTTGAAACACAGAAATTGCTTCGTGACTGAATACAAAAGGCACAATGAAGACATCTGTAGAGTCGGAGTAACTCCTCAAAGAGTCTGTGCTTTAAACCTTTCCTGGGAGACCATTATTAGATTCCTATGCAACAAGGCAGGTTTACTGCAACGCTTGGTCTTCACATTGCCGATGAAACACAGAAATTGCATCAGGATTAAATGCAAAAGGCACAATGTCGACCTATGATTAGGGAGAGTAACGCTTCAAACTGTCTGTGTTTTGAACCCTTCTTAGGAGTCCAGAATTAGATACCAATGCATTGTGGAAGGTTTAATGTAAGGCTTCGACCTTCACATTGACGACGAAACAAGGAAATTGATTCGTGATTGAATACAAAAGGCGCAACACCAACTTTAGTACAGGGGAGTAACGCTTCAAACATTCTGTGTTGGAATTTTCCCAGGGAGACCAGTATTAGATTCCTATGCATCACGGCAGGGTACTGTAACCCTTGGACCTTCACATTGTCCATGAAACACAGGAATTCCATCGTGATTGAATACAAAAGGCACAATGCCGACATTTGTCCAGGGGGAGTAACTCGTCTTACAGTGTGTTGCTGGAACCTTTTCTGGGAGTCCAGTAGCAGATTACGATGCACCACTGCAGTATTACTGTAACACTTGGACCTTCCCATTGACGATGAAGCACAGAAATTTCATCGGGTCTGATTATAAAAGACACAACGCCAAATTTTGTCCAGGGGGAGTACTGCTTTAAACAGTCTGTACATTGATCCTTCCCTGGGAGACCAGTATTAGATTTGGATGAATCACGGGAGGTTTACTGAAACTTCTCGATCTTCACGTTGACGATAAAACACAGATATTGCCTCGGGATCTAATAAAAAAAGTACAACGTTTTCTGGGTGTCCAGTAGTAGATTCCGATGCACCACTGTAGTTTTACTGTAACGCTTTTACCTTCACATTGAAGATGAAAAACAGAAATTAGATCATGTTTCAATACAAAAAGGCCAATGGCGACATCTATCCAGGAGGAGTCACGCTTAATATAGTGTGTGGTCTTAACCTTTTCTGGGAGTCTAGTAGTAGATTTCGATACACCACTGCAAGTTTACCGTATTCCTTTTTAGCTTCACATTGACGATGGAACACCGAAATTGTATGGGGATTGAACGAAAAGGCACAATGCCGACATATGTCCAGAGGGAGCAACGCCTCAAACAGTATGTGATCGGAAACCTTCCTGTAAATTAATTAGTATATTCCGATGCACCACTGCAGGTTTACTGTAACTCTTGGACCTTCACTTTGACGATGATACACAGAAATTGCATCAGGATTGAATGCAAAAGGCACAATGTCGACTTCTGGCCAGGGGGAGTAACGCTTCAAATAGTCTGTGCTTTGAACCTCTCTTGGGAGACCAGAATTAGATACCGTTGCATTGCGGAAACTTTAATGTAACCCTTCGACCGTAACATTCACGATGAAGTACAGAAATTGCAATGGGACTGAATGCAAAGTCACTATGCCGAATTCTGTCCAGGGGAGTAACACTTCAAACACTCTGTCTTCGATGCTTTCCTAGGAGACAAGTATTAGATTTCGATGCAACACGGATGGTTTACTGTAACTCTTGGACCTTCACATTGATGATGAAACACAGAAATTTCATCGAGATTGCATATAAAAGGCACAATGCCGAATTCTGTCCATGGGGAGTAACATTTTAGACAATATAAGCTATGCTCCCTGCCGCCGTTGGATAAGCAGCTGCAGCAGCAAGTCATATACTCTCAGCTCACTTATTTGTTATGTAGTTTAATGCTTAATTTCTTTGCGTGTTTTTGGTATTTGCGTTGTTTAATTCATAAATTTCGGACGTATTGTAGTATTTGAGAGTTGTAGCATCACGTATTAGTACCTGAATAGTGAAAAATCGCGTAGTCTTCTTCCGCCGCCGAGCAGTGTGTCAGCAGTGCGCAATTAGCAGCATTACTGCATTTACTAGGCAGTCTTGTATTTTAATAACCGTTTAAATTTTGTGAAGAATTGTTTGTGCTCTCTGTAGATTAATTCAGACGTTCTTTGCACAACAGTTTTTAGCATGGATAGGGACTGCAATTGCTGAGTTCGGATGCAGGCTGAGTTGGCATCCCTTCGCTCCCAGCTTCAGGCAGTGTTGGCTTCGGTCACACAGCTTGAGGCTGTTGCCAATGGGCATCACTGTGGAGGCCCGGATGGGGGTTTGTCGGGGATGGCCAGCTCGTCCCACGCATCCCCCGATCGGACTACGACTGTGGCTGCCCGGGATACTGCCCACATTGAGGCTGACCCCTCACCTGTGGTAGAGTGGGAGGTCGTCTCGAGGTGTGGCAGGGGGCGAAAGACATTCCGGAGGGCTGAACGGAAGGCCTCTCCAGTTTGTCTGACAAACCTCTTTCAGGCTCTGTCTCAGACTGATACTGATCTTCGGCCGGACATGGCTGCTTGTCCTGTTCCAGAGGTTTCCCCTCAGTCTGCAATATCCACGCGGTCACAAAGGGTGGGCTTACTGGTAGTTGGGAGCTCCAACGTCAGGCGCATAATGGCGCCCCTTAGGGATATGGCAGCAAGAGAGGGGAAGAAAACCAATGTGCATTCCGTGTGCATACCGGGGGGAGTCATTCCAGATGTGGAAAGGGTCCTTCCGGATGCCATGAAGGGTACAGGGTGCACCCATCTGCAGGTGGTCGCTCATGTCGGCACCAATGATGTGTGTCGCTATGGATCGGAGGAAATCCTCTCTGGCTTCCGGCGGCTATCTGATTTGGTGAAGACTGCCAGTCTCGCTAGCAGGATGAAAGCAGAGCTCACCATCTGCAGCATCGGCGACAGGACTGACTGCGGACCTTTGGTACAAAGCCAAGTGGAGGGTCTGAATCAGAGGCTGACACAGTTCTGCGACCATGTGGGCTGCAGATTCCTCGACTTGTGCCATAGGGTGGTGGGGTTTCGGGTTCCGCTGGATAGGTCAGGAGTCCACTACGTGCAGCAAACGGCTACACGGGTAGCAGGGGTTGTGTGGCGTGGACTGGGCGATTTTTTAGGTTGGATGGCCTCGGGCAAGTACAGAAAGGACAGCAGCCTTAAAGGGTGCGAGGCAAAGTCAGGACATGCGGGGGCCAAGCAGCAATCGGTATTGTAATTGTAAACTGTCGCCCAGCTGCATTGGTGAAGTACCGTAACTTCAAGCGGTGATAGAAAGCACCGAAGCTGAAATCGTTATCGGTACAGAAAGCTGGCTGAAACCAGAGATAAATTCTGCCGAAATTTTTACAAAGGCACAGATGGTGTTTAGAAAGGATAGATTGCATGTAACTGGTGGTGGCATGTTTGTCGCTGTTAGAAGTAGTTTATCGTGAAGTAGAAGTGGATAATTCCTGTCAATTATTATGGGTGGAGGTTACACTCAACTACCGAGCTAGGTTAATAATTGGCTCCTTTTACCGACCTCCTGACTCAGCAGCATTAGTGGCAGAACAACTGAGAGAAAATTTGGGATACATTTCACATAAATTTTCTCAGCATGTTATAGTCTTAGGTGAAGATTTCAATTTATCAAATATAGACTAGGACACTCAGATGTTTAGGACGGGTGGTAGGGACAGAGCATCGAGTGACATTATATTGAGTGCACTATCGGAAAATTACCTCGAGCAATTAAACAGAGAACCGACTCGTGGAGATAACATCTTGGACCTACTGATAACAAACAGACCAGAACTTTTCGACTCTGTAAGTGCAGAACAGGGAATCAGTGATCATAAGGCCGTTGCAGCATCCCTGGATATGGAAGTTAATAGGAATATAAAAAAGGGAGGAAGGTTTATCTGTTTAGCAAGAGTAATAGAAGGCAGATTTCAGACTACCTAACAGATCAAAACGAAAACTTCTGTTCCGACACTGACTATGTTGAGTGTTTATGGAAAAAGTTCAAGGCAATCGTAAAATGCGTTTTAGACAGGTACGTGCCGAGTAAAACTGTGAGGGACGGGAAAAACCCACCGTGGTTCAACAACAAAGTTAGGAAACTACTGCGAAAGCAAAGAGAGCTTCACTCCAAGTGTAAACACAGCCAAAACCTCTCAGACAAACGGAAGCTAAACGATGTCAAAGTTAGCGTAAGGAGGGCTATGCGTGAAGCGTTCAGTGAATTCGAAAGTAAAATTCTATGTACCGACTTGACAGAAAATCCTAGGAAGTTCTGGTCTTACGTTAAATCAGTAAGTGGCTCGAAACATCATCTCCGGGATGATGATGGCATTGAAACAGAGGATGATATGCGTAAAGCTGAAATACTAAACACCTTTTTCCAAAGCTGTTTCACAGAGAATGATCGCACTGCAGTTCCTTCTCTAAATCCTCGCACAAACGAAAAAATGGCTGACATCGAAATAAGTGTCCAAGGAATAGAAAAGCAACTGGAATCACTCAACAGAGGAAAGTCCACTGGACCTGACGGGATACCAATTCTATTCTACACAGAGTACGCGAAAGAACTTGCCCCCCTTCTAACAGCCGTGTACCGCAAGTCTCTAGAGGAACGGAAGGTTCCAAATGATTGGAAAAGAGCACAGGTAGTCCCAGTCTTCAAGAAGGGTCGCCGAGCAGATGCGCAAAACTATAGACCTATATCTCTGATGTCGATCTGTTGTAGAATTTTAGAACATGTTTTTTGCTCGCGTATATTGTCGTTTTTGGAAACCCAGAATCTACTCTGTAGGAATCAACATGGATTCCGGAAACAGCGATCGTGTGAGACCCAACTCGCTTTATTTGTTCATGGGTCCCAGAAAATATTAGATACAGGCTCCCAGGTAGACGCTATTTTCCTTGACTTCCGGAAGGTGTTCGATACAGTTCCGCACTGTCGCCTGATAAAGTAAGAGCCTACGGAATATCAGACCAGCTGTGTGACTGGATTGAAGAGTTTTTAGCAAACAGAACACAGCATGTTGTTATCAATGGGGAGACGTCTACAGACGTTAAAGTAACCTCTGGCGTGCCACAGGGGAGTGTTATGGGACCATTGCTTTTCACAATATATATAAATGACCTAGTAGATAGTGTCGGAAGTTCCATGCGGCTTTTCGCGGATGATGCTGTAGTATACAGAGAAGTTGCAGCATTAGAAAATTGTAGCGAAATGCAGGAAGATGTGTAGCGGATAGGCACTTGGTGCAGGGAGTGGCAACTGACCCTTAACATAGACAAATGTAATGTATTGCGAATACATAGAAAGAAGGATCCTTTATTGTATGATTATATGATAGCGGAACAAACACTGGTAGCAGTTACTACTGTAAAATATCTGGGAGTATGCGTGCGGAACAATTTGAAGTTGAATGATCATATAAATTTAATGGTTGGTAAGGCGGGTGCCAGGTTGAGATTCATTGGGAGAGTCCTTAGAAAATGTAGCCCATCAACAAAGGAGGTGGCTTACAAAACACTCGTTCGACCTATACTTGAGTATTGCTCATCAGTGTGGGATCCGTACCAGATCGGGTTGACGGAGGAGATAGAGAAGATCCAAAGAAGAGCAGTGCGTTTCGTCACAGGGTTATTTGTTAACCATGATAGCGTTACGGAGATGTTTAGCAAACTCAAGTGGCAGACTCTGCAAGAGAGGCGCTATGCATCGCGGTGTAGCTTGCTGTCCAGGTTTCGAGAGGGTGCGTTTCTGGATGAGGTATCGAATATATTGCTTCCCCTACTTATATCTCCGGAGGAGATCACGAATGTAAAATTAGAGAGATTCGAGCGCGTACGGAGGCTTTCAGACAGTCGTTCTTCCCGCGAACCATACGCGACTGGAACAGAAAAGGGAGGTAATGACGGTGGCACGTAAAGTGCCCTCCGCCACACACCGTTGGGTGGCTTGCGGAGTGTAAATGTAGATGTAGATGTAAATGAATCTTTACAGGAAGTCAAGTAGTGGATTCTGATGCACCACTGCAGGTTTCTGTAACGCTTGTTAGCTTCTCATTGGCGATGAAAAACAGAAATTGTATCATAATTGAATGAAAAGGCGCAATGACGGCTTCTATCCAGTGGGAGAACATTTCAACAGTCTGCGCTTGGAACCTATTCTGGGAGTCCAGTAGTAGATTCCGATGTACCACTGCAGTTATACTGTAACCCTTTTACCTTCACATTGACGATGAACAACAGATATTGCGTCGTGATTGAATACAAAAGGCACAATACCGACATCTGCTTAGGGAGAGTATTGCTTCATACAGCGTGTGGTAGGAACCTTTTCTGGGAGTCCAGTAGTAGGTTACGATGCACCACTGCAGGTTTACTGAAAAACTTGGACCTTCAAACTGACGATGAAACACAGAAATTGCGTCCCGATTGAGTACAAAAGGCACAATGCCGATTCTGTCCAGGGGGAGCAACGCTTCAAACAGTATGTATCGGCTACTTTCCTCGCAGACCAGTATTAGATTCCGATGGAACACGGAATGTTTACTGAAATCCTTGGACTTTCTCATTGACGATGAAACACAGAAATTTCATCGGGATTGAATATAAAAGGCACAATGCCGAATTCTGTCCATGGGGAGTAACTTTTCAAACAGTCTGTGCTTTGAACCTTTTCTGGGAGTCCAGTAGTAGATTCCGAACACGACTACAGGTTTACTGTAATCCTTTTTAGCTTCACATTGACGATGAAACACAGAAATTGTATCAGGATTGAATGAAAAGGCACAATCCCAAACAGTCTGTGGTTGGAAACTTTATTGGGAGTCCAGTAGTATATTGTGATGCACCACTGCAGGTTTACTGTAACCCTTGGAACATCACATAGACGATGAAACACAGAAATTGCATCGTGATTGAATACATAAGGCACAACGCCGACATCTGTCCAGAGGAAATAATGCTTATATCAGTGTGTGGTTGGAACCTTTTCTGGGAGTCCAGTAGTAGATTCCGATGCACCATTGCAGGTTTACTGTAACTCTTGGACTTTCCCATTGACGATGAAACACAGAAATTGCATCGGCATTTAATACGAAAGGCACAATGCCGATTCTGTCCAGGGGGAGTAACGCTTCAAACAGTCTGTGCTTTGAACATTTCCGGGTAGACCATTATGAGATTCCGATGCACCTCAGTTGGTTTGTTGTAACCCTATGACTTTCACATTGACGATGAAACACAGATATAACCTTGGGATTGAATACAAAAGGCACAATTCCGACTTCTGGCCAGGCGAGTAACGCTTTATACATTCTGTGTTGGAACTTTTCGTTGGAGACCTGTATTAGATTCCTATGCACCACCGCTGGTTTAATGTACCCTCCGACCTTCACATTGACCATGAAACACAGAAATTTAATCGAATTTGAATACAAAAGCCATAATACCGACCTCTGTCCAGGGGGAGTATCGCTTCAAACAGTGTGTGCTTGGAACCTTTCCTTTGAGTCCAGTATTAGATTCCGATGCACAACGGCAGGTTTATTGTAACCCTAGGACTCTCACATTGATGATGAAACACAGACTTACTTTTTACTTTTTCGTGTCCTGAAACTACAATTGTTTGCCCAGTATTGGGCAATGTCCAATGCTTCTTCTTTTGCCAGCCATAGATCGTCGAGGGTGCATCTGTGGGGGCAGGCCAGGCAGATCTTCCATGTCCTGTCGAGTGCCACAGTCACATTTGTCGTCATTTTCGTCCAACAAACCGCATTTGATCAGATTAGATTTCACAGGAGCCACCCCAGTTCTGATGCAGTTAAGCATTCTCCAGGTTTTCCAATCACCAGAAACGCCGCTTGGCGGGTCCTCTGTTGGTGGATATTAGATGGGGGGCTCATCTAAGCGCAGCTTAGGAAACGGCGTCTGGATTTGAGTCTGCTGGGGCCACACTCTAGGCCAAAGAGTGAGTGACGGGCATCAAAGGTTTGTTTTAGCTTCTCGGTATGCTCATGGGCTTTCCTACATGAGTCAGGATTTGTGAAACCTGCGGCCCTGTGAAGATTTTCTATGGGGGTTCGTTTCATGCAGCCTGTCACTGTCCTGCATGTTTCATTCTAGCCAATATCTCCCTTTTTTGCGTGGGCGGATCTGCACCATACCAGGCAGGTATATTCGGCATTTGAGAAGCACAAAGCTTGGGCTGAAGCTCTGACCACGGTATGTCTGGCACTCCATTTGCTGTTGGACAGCTTTCTTATTAGGGAATTTCGTGCTTCTACTTTTTTGCGTGTTTTTTCGCAATGATATTTGTATGTCAATGTTCTGTCCATCACGACACCAAGGTAGTTGGGAGTATCTGTGTGTTCTAGTAATGTCCCATCCCAGGTAACATAGAGCCTGTACTTTGCCTGCCTCGAGGTCAGATGGAATGCACTCACTTGAGTTTTGGAGGGATTGGGTTTTAGAGAATTCTTTCTGTAGTAGGTCGACATTGTAGCAAGGGCGATTTCTAGTTTCTCCTCGATGGCTACAAACCTGTTGCCTTGAACTGCTATTGCCAGGTCGTCTGCATATACAAATGTTTTAGTTTTGTCTGGAGTTGGTTGGTCATTTGTATATATGTTGAATAGGATTGGCGCCAACACGATCCCTTGGGCGAGCCCATTTTTCTGATTCCGCCATCGACTCTTTTTCCCCTCAAGCATTACGAAGAACTGTCTGTTTTGGAGCAGGGATTCGATTATCTTGACCAGGTGGTACTCTTTCAGGGTCTCGTAGGTTTTATTCAGTAGTGTCCGGTGATCTACTGTATCATAGGCGGAACTTAGGTCGACTAGTGCCAGCCCAGTGATTAGTTTATTCTCAAACCCATCCTCGATATGTTCCGTCAGTGCCAGAATTTGACTGGTAAAGGACTTTCCACGTCTAAAACCTGCTTGGTGTGGAATTAGCTACGAGTCAACGATCTTCTTTATCCTGTTGAGGATCAATCTTTCATAGAACTTAAACAGGTGGCAGAGAAGGGTTATGGGTCGATAGCTCTTTGGAAACACTGGGTTCTTCCCAGGTTAAAGGAGAGCCACCACTTTTGACCTCCTCCACAATTTCGGGATTTGAAAGGTTTCACGGCACACGTTAAAAAGTCCAAGTATCCAGTCCCTGGCGCCAAGGCCGAAGTTTTTAATCTGTTCCACGCAAATATCATCAAACCCAGCGGCTTTCCCATTTTTCATGGTATTTATGCCATTGTTCAACTCTCTCATGGTAAATGGTTTCTGGAAGTTGGTTTTTTCCGTTGGCAGTAGGCGTGTGATTTTAGTTTTCTGACGTTTGGAGTTGAACTTGCCGTTTAGGAGTTGGTTGGCCACCTGGTATGGAGTTACATTGGCCGGGGCCTAGCTTAGCCTTGGATCGCCATCCAGTTTCTTAATCAGTTTCCAGGCTATTTTGTTACTGTGGGACATATCCAATCTTTCTAGGGTTGCTATCCACTTCTTCCTGTGTGCCTCGCTGAGGGCTGACATTAAAGCTTTGCCGCAGGTGATGGTTTCGTCGCTGAATGGGTCTTCCGCGAACAATACTTGATACTTCTCCAGGATGTCCTTTGAGGCATTTGAGAGCCCTGGGATATAGTGTTGTCTGCAGCCCCTAAGAATATAACGTCTAGATACCTTTCGCAAAGACTCAACAAAGATAAGATAATTATTTGGTGTTACTGTCAGACTGGCTAATTCCTTATCCAGCACTTGGGAATATTCTGACCACCTAGCCTTTTTAATGTTGAATCTCCTATGGAAAGATATTTTGGTTGTTTTGATTGTTGAGTAGACATGGATTCCAATAGGTCGATGTTGTGTCTTTGGGATTGCATCATATACTCTTTTGCAGCAGGTGTCGCAGGTGCTCCAGCTGACAAAGCAAATATCGAGATTGTAACCTCGCTTCCAAATTTTGCTGTTGAAGGAGCAGGGGAGCTTGGGGTCTTGGAGAAGTGAGAGGTTATTTGCCTCAGCCCATAGTTCTAGCAGCTGACCATTGTCATCTGTCTCGTCGTAGCCCCAGGTGGTGCTGTGGTTGTTAAAGTCGTCCTTTGGTTGTTGAAGCTTTCTGGCGTTGAAATGTATAAGTTCTGGCCAGGGGGTTTATATACGGAGCACATTGTAATTGATCCACTCTCTATGGCTAACACTTCAATTGGTGGTTGTCTTACTCGTGGAAGAGAGCAGCATCTCGGGTCTGGTAAATATTGCGCTCCCCTACATTCTGTGAGGTGCTTCTACTGCCAAGTGCATTCCTTTGATATTGGGTCTGTTTGCTGTTTCATCTCAATGCGTTTCCTGCAGGCACAGTATGTCCCACTTTCCTGATTGGCATAGTTGCGATATTACATCCTCTTTATTCTTGGTGATTCCCTCGACGTTCAGGCTGACGATCGTCAGCGTTGGCCCTGAAGAGGACCTGTTTTTGTTTTGAGCTTTTGATTGCATTGGTTTCCAGTGGTGGAAGGTTTGGCCATTGTCCGATTGGGCAACGTTTCACACACAGATATTGCATCGGGATTGAATAGAAAAGGCACAATTCCGACTTTTGGCCAAAGGAGTAACGCTTCAAAAATTCTGTGTTGGAACCTTTGCTGGGTGACCAGTATCAGATTCCTATGCACCACTGCAGGTTTACTGTAACCGTTGGACCTTCGCATTGACCATGGAACAACAGAAATTGCATCGGGATTGAATAAAAAACGCACAATGCCGACTTCTGTCCATGGGGGGGGGGGGGGGGGGAACGAATGAAACAGTCTATGTTGGATACTTTCCTGGGAGGCCTTTATTAGTTTCCGATGCACCACGGCAGGTTTACTGTACCATTCGACTTACACATTGACGATGAAACACAGAAATTGCATCGGGATTGAATACAAAAGAAACAATGCCGACCTCTGTCCAGGGAGAGTAACGCTTCAAATTGTCTGTGCTTTAAACATTTCTTGGGAGTCCAGTAGTAGATTCCGATGCTCCACTGCAGGTTTACTGCAACCCTTGGATCTTCACATTGCCGATGATACACAGAAATTTCATCGGTATTGAATACAGAAGCACAATTCCTACGTCTGTCCATGGATCTAACGGTCCAAACATTCTGTATTGGAACCTTTCCTGGTAGACCAGTATCAGATTCCTACGCACAACCGCAGGTTTACTGTAACCCTAGGACCTTCGCATTGACGATGAAACACAGAAATTGAATAGGGATTGAATACGAAAAGCACAATGTCGACTTCTGTCATGGGGGAAAACGCTTCAACATCTGTGTTTTGAAACATTCCTGGGAGTCCTGTATCATATTCCGATGCAGCACTCCACGTTTACGGGGAGAAACGCTTCAAAATGTCTGTGTTTTGATCATTTCCTGCAAGACCAGTAATAGATTCCGATGCTCCACTGCAGGTTTACTGCAACCCTTGGAACTTCAAATTGACGATTAAACACGAAAATTGCATCGGGATTAAATACAAAAGTCACAATTCCGAATTCTGTGCAGGGGAGTAACCCTTCAAACATGCTGTGTTGGAACATTTCCTAGGAGACCAGTATTAGATTCCTATGCATCATCGCTGGTTTAATTTACCCCTTCGACCTTCACATTGACGATGAAACACAGAAATTGAATCAGGATTGAATACAAAGGCAGAATGCCGACAACTGCCCAGTGGAGTAACGCTTTAAACAGTATGTGGTTCAAATGATACAAATGGCTCTGTGCACTATGCGACTTAACTTCTGAGGTCATCAGTCGCCTAGAATTTAGAACTAATTAAACCTAACTAACCTAAGGACATCACACACGTCCATGTCCGAGACAGGATTCGAGCCTGCGACCGTAGCGGCCGCTCGGTTCCAGACCGTAGCGCCTAGAACCGCACGGCCACTCCGGCCGGCTAAACAGTCTGTGCATGGAACCTTTCCTGTTAGACCAGTATTAAATTCCGATGCACCACGGCAGTTTTACTGTAACCCTACAACTTTCACATTGACGATGAAACACAGATATTGCATCGTGATTGAATACAAAAGGCACAATGCCGACTTATGTCCAGGGGAGCAACGCTTCAAACAGTCTGTGCTTGGAACCTTTTCTGGGAGTCCAGTAGTAAATTCCACTGCACCACTGCAGGGTTACTGTAACAATTTAACCTTCAGATTGACAATGAAGCACAGAAATTGCATCCGGCTCGAATACAAAAGGCACAATGCCTACTTGTGTCCAGGGAGAATGTTGTTGTTGTGGTCTTCAGTCCTGAGACTGGTTTGATGCAGCTCTCCATGCTATTCTATCCTGTGCAAGCTTTTTCATCTCCCAGTACCTACTGCAACCTACATCCTTCTGAATCTGCTTAGTGTATTCATCTCGTGGTCTCCCTCTACGATTTTTACCCTCCACGCTGCCCTCCAATACTAAATTGGTGATCCCTTGATGCCTCAGAACATGCCCTACCAACCGATCCCTTCTTCTGGTCAAGTTGTGCCACAAACTTCTCTTCTCCCCAATCCTATTCAATACTTCCTCATTAGTTACATGATCTACCCATCTAATCTTCAGCATTCTTCTGTAGCACCACATTTCGAAAGCTTCTATTCTCTTCTTGTCTAAACTATTTATCGTCCATGTTTCACTTCCATACATGGCTACACTCCATACGAATACTTTCAGAAATGACTTCCTGACACTTAAATCAATACTGGATGTTAACAAATTTCTCTTCTTCAGAAACGCTTTCCTTGCCATTGCCAGTCTACATTTTATATCCTCTCTACTTCGACCATCATCAGTTATTTTGCTCCCCAAATAGCAAAACTCCTTTACTACTTTAAGTGCCTCATTTCCTAATCTAATTCCCTCAGCATCACCCGACTTAATTAGACTACATTCCATTATCCTTGTTTTGCTTTTGTTGATGTTCATCTTATATCCTCCTTTCAAGACACTGTCCATTCCATTCAACTGCTCTTCCAAGTCCTTTGCTGTCTCTGACAGAATTACAATGTCATCGGCGAACCTCAAAGTTTTTATTTCTTCTCCATGAATTTTAATACCTACTCCGAATTTTTCTTTTGTTTCCTTTACTGCTTGCTCAATATACAGATTGAACAACATCGGGGAGAGGCTACAACCCTGTCTTACTCCCTTCCCAACCACTGCTTCCCTTTCATGTCCCTCGACTCTTATAACTGCCATCTGGTTTCTGTACAAATTGTAAATAGCCTTTCGCTCCCTGTATTTTACCCCTGCCACCTTTAGAATTTGAAAGAGAGTATTCCAGTCAACATTGTCAAAAGCTTTCTCTAAGTCTACAAATGCTAGAAACGTAGGTTTGCCTTTCCTTAATCTTTCTTCTAAGATAAGTCGTAAGGTCAGTATTGCCTCACGTGTTCCAGTGTTTCTACGGAATCCAAACTGATCTTCCCCGAGGTTGGCTTCTACTAGTTTTTCCATTCGTCTGTAAAGAATTCGTGTTAGTATTTTGCAGCTGTGACTTATTAAGCTGATAGTTCGGTAATTTTCACATCTGTCAACAACTGCTTTCTTTGGGATTGGAATTATTATATTCTTCTTGAAGTCTGAGGGTATTTCGCCTGTTTCATACATCTTGCTCACCAGATGGTAGAGTTTTGTCAGGACTGGCTCTCCCACGGCCGTCAGTAGTTCCAATGGAATATTGTCTACTCCGGGGGCCTTGTTTCGACTCAGGTCTTTCAGTGCTCTGTCTAACTCGTCGCGCAGTATCGTATCTCCCATTTCATCTTCATCTACATCCTCTTCCATTTCCATAATATTGTCCTCAAGTACATCGCCCTTGTATAGACCCTCTATATACTCCTTCCACCTTTCTGCTTTCCCTTCTTTGCTTA
This sequence comes from Schistocerca americana, assembly GCF_021461395.2. Classification (NCBI taxonomy): domain Eukaryota; kingdom Metazoa; phylum Arthropoda; class Insecta; order Orthoptera; family Acrididae; genus Schistocerca; species Schistocerca americana. The sequence continues at coordinate 35,837,467 of NC_060129.1, read as the reverse complement.
GCACTGGGTTTCCATCTGAGCTCTTGATATTTATACAAGTCGTTCTCTTATCTCCAAAGGTCTCTTTAATTTTCCTGTAGGCGGTATCTATCTTACCCCTAGTGAGATAGGCCTCTACATCCTTACATTTGTCCTCTAGCCATCCCTGCTTAGCTATTTTGCACTTCCTGTCGATCTCATTTTTGAGACGTTTGTATTCCTTTTTGCCTGTTTCACTTACTGCATTTTTATATTTTCTCCTTTCATCAATTAAATTCAATATTTCTTCTGTTACCCAAGGATTTCTACTAGCCCTCGTCTTTTTACCTACTTGATCCTCTGCTGCCTTCACTACTTCATCCCTCAAAGCTACCCATTCTTCTTCTACTGTATTTATTTCCCCCATTCCTGTCAATTGCTCCCTTATGCTCTCCCTGAATCTCTGTACAACCTCTGGTTCTTTTAGTTTATCCAGGTCCCATCTCCTTAAATTCCCACCTTTTTGCAGTTTCTTCAGTTTTAATCTACAGGTCATAACCAATAGATTGTGGTCAGAGTCCACATCTGCCCCTGGAAATGTCTTACAATTTAAAACCTGGTTCCTAAATCTCTGTCTTACCATTATATAATCTATCTGATACCTTTTAGTATCTCCAGGGTTCTTCCATGTATACAACCTTCTTTCATGATTCTTAAACCAAGTGTTAGTTATGATTATGTTGTGCTCTGTGCAAAATTCTACCAGGCGGCTTCCTCTTTCATTTCTGTCCCCCAATCCATATTCACCTACTATGTTTCCTTCTCTCCCTTTTCCTACACTCGAATTCCAGTCACCCATGACTATTAAATTTTCGTCTCCCTTCACAATCTGAATAATTTCTTTTATTTCATCATACATTTCTTCAATTTCTTCGTCATCTGCAGAGCTAGTTGGCATATAAACTTGTATTACTGTAGTAGGTGTGGGCTTCGTATCTATCTTGGCCACAATAATGCGTTCACTATGCTGTTTGTAGTAGCTTACCCGCATTCCTATTTTCCTATTCATTATTAAACCTACTCCTGCATTCCCCCTATTTGATTTTGTGTTTATAACCCTGTAGTCACCTGACCAGAAGTCTTGTTCCTCCTGCCACCGAACTTCACTAATTCCCACTATATCTAACTTCAACCTATCCATTTCCCTTTTTAAATTTTCTAACTTACCTGCCCGATTAAGGGATCTGACATTCCACGCTCCGATCCGTAGAACACCAGTTTTCTTTCTCCCAGGGAGAATAACGCATCAAATTGTCTGTTTTGGAATATTTCCTGGGAGTGCAATAGTAGATTCCGATGCACCACTGCAGGTTTACTGTAACCCTTGGACCTTTACATTGACGATGAGACACAGAAATAGCATCGGGATTGAATACAAAAGTCACAATGCCGACATCTGTCCAGGGGAGCAACGCTTCAAACAGTCTGTGTTTGGAACCTTCTCTGGGACTCCAGTAATAGATTACACTGCACCACTGCAGGTTCATTTTATTAATTTAACCTTCAAATTGCATCTGGATTCAATACAATAGGCACAATGCCTACTTCTGTCCAGTGGGAATAACGCTTCAAACAGTCTGTGTTTTGAACCTTTCCTGGGAGACCATTATTAGATTCCTATGCACAACTGCCAGTTTACCGTATCCCTTGGACCTTTGCATTGACGATGAAACACAAAAATTGTGCCGGGATTGAATACTAAAGGCAGAATGTCGACTTCTGTCCAGGGGAGTAACGCTTCAAACAGTATGCGCTTGGAACCTTTCCTTGGAGTCCAGTTTCATCTTCCGATTCACCACTGCAGGTTTACTGTAACCTTTGGATCTTCGCATTGACGATGAAACAGAAAAATTTCAGTGGGATTGAATACGAAAGGCACAATGCCGACTTCTGTGCAGGGGGAGAAACGCCTCAAACTGTCTGCGCTTGGAACCTTTCCTGGATGTCCAGTTGTTTCATCCGATTCACCACTGCAGGTTTACTGTAACCTTTGGATCTTCACATTGACGATGATACAGAGAGATTTCATTGGGATTGAATACAAAAGGCTCAATGCCGACTTCTGTCCAGGGGGAGAAACGCCTCAAATAGTCTGTGCTTGGAACCTTTCCTGGGATTGCAGTAGCAGATTCCACTGCACCACTACAGGTTTACTGTAACAATTTTACCTTCAGATTAACGACGAAGCACAGAAATTGAATCCGGATTGATTACAAAAGGCACAATGCCGACTTCTGTCCGGGAAGAGTAACGCTTCAAATTGTCTGTTTTGAACATTAGCTGGGAGTCCAGTAGTAGATCCCGATGCTCCACTGCAGGTTTACAGCAAACCTTCGATCTTCACGTCGACGATGAAACACAGAAATTGCATCGGGAATTGCCGACTTCTGTCCAGGGGAGTTACGCTTCTATATATATTCCAATATATATTTCAATATATATTTCACAATATATATAAATGTGGCTGTAGAAATTTTCGGAAGTTCATGAGGGTTATAGTGAATGATGCCATTGCATACAGAGTAGTCGAAACGGTAGGAAATTACAGCGATATGCAAGGTCTCCAGAAAACTGCAGGGACCAGCAATTGACCATCAGCATAAACAAATGCTAACAGACAGACGGGAATACCCAGTATTGAATGATTAGTTGACTGCCAGATAATCATTAGAAAGAGTTGCTTCCATAAAATATCTATGTGTATAGATGTGGAGTGGTTTTACATTCAATGGCCACATAAAATTAATCGTAGGTAAGGTATTTTTCAAACTGAGATTCATTGGAAGAATCTTCAGGGAATGTAATCTATCAACAAAGAAAGTATCTTACCAAACACTCATTCGACCAGTGCTTGAATCTGCTCGTCGGTTTGGCATCTGTACCAAACAGGATTGACAGATGAAATACAGAAGATCCAAAGGAGATCAGCAGATTACGTTAAACGTTAATTTAATGAGTGATAATGTGCCACAGAGGTGTGCACTCAACTCCAGTTCTGTACCACACTAAGGTGTACTGCTGAATTACAGGAGTGTATGTCCCCAAAATCCTCATCCAATTTATTGTTTACTCCTATGTATGTCTCGCAAACAGATCATGAAGGCAAAATTTGAGACATTCGAGCCCACACGGAGGCTTGCCAGCAATCATTCTTCCCACAATCCACACATGACTGCAACCGGAAATGGAGGAACTGACAGTGGTGCACAAAGTAACCTCCGTCTCACACTGTAAGGTGGCTTGTGGATAATAGATGTAGATGTCAATATAATTTTGCACTTATCCTCTAACCATATAGCATGACTGACACATCGATCTCAAAAAGATCTACTCATGGCTGGGAATATTATTGATAAAATAAATTGCCCCTCTGTTCTTTAGTATTGTTGGTAGACTCGATATCTGAATTCGATAGCGAATATTTGTCACTGGCTTTTCAAGGCTACAGCAAAACTCACACTGTTCATATGAAAATACCTCTGTCCTGGAAACCTCTAAGGTCATCTGTTTCTGTGTTAAACCACTGAGCAAAAGTGAAACTGATTACCGGATTCTTATGCCCTAAAGGCTAACTACGCAGATCACATGCTACTGGCAGGCTCTACAACTTTATTCATAACAACTTACAGCCAGAATATTTTCCAATCCGTAGTACTTAATTCACAAGGTCTATTTCTGGTTGCACAACCACCTCATACCACATCAAGACTTTCATCTTTTTGCATACCCCACTACTGCAACCAGATAAGTTCTTTTGAACACCACAATGAACCAAACCAATAATCAGTTCCATTATTTTAGGATAAACACATCCAGTTACCCAAATGATGATGTAAACATGCCAAATTTTTATCTAAGGATAGACAATTGTTCTTCAACTTCCAGCACTCTACTATAGTTAAATGTTGGCATTTAGGAAACTCACCATCAAAATATTCATCCTTCATTCTACTGCTGATCACTTTCTGTTTCTGCCAGTGGCCCCTCTTTGTATAACTACCTCACACCTATTAATTCTATCCCAGATTCTCTTTTATTCGATGAATTATTGCAAGATTCTTTTCTTATGTTGTTTAACTAAAGTTCTATTAATGTCATTTTGTGTTGATATCCATGGTTCTCCACTTTTTCCAATTAAGTTATTCCATCATCACATCTCTTTAACAACATGACGCCACTGGGACCAATTAGTGGATCATGCAAGATAAATCTAACTGTCCACACTTCCTACCTTACATCATGCATGCCCAATGTCTTTCATCTTCTATTTCGAACTTTTCCTTCCTCATCCTTTATCTTACACTTATTGTACACTTGCATATAGTGAATCTTAGTTGACACCATAATTGCATATTTCTCTTGATTGTACTTTCTGCATTTTCCAAAAAGTCCTTAACATTCTCCAATACTTTATTTCATTACCAATTTGTTTATCTCCCTTACTATTATATTCTTCAGCTCTTCATTAATATTTCCTCTACTCAAAATTGATCTTATAACCAATCTCATCCATTTGCAAAACCTTTCATCGCTATCACTACAAAAATGGAGAAAACGGCTTAGTTCACTCTTCATTCAATTTCGTATTTGGTCTAACCACTCGAAATTCTTCTCACAACTAGTAGTACTGCTTTCTGTAATTCTGTATTAATGTTCTTATTATAAGTATTCGTACTACACATTCTGTTTCCACTACCTTCTGCTGAAGCCCCAAAGCATCTGCTACGTGCGGTGACCCAGCGGTTCTAGGCACTACAGTCTGGAACCGTGTGACCACTACGGTCGCAGGTTCGAATCCTGCCTCGGGCATGGATGTGTGTGATGTCATTAGGTTAGTTAGGTTTAAGTAGTTCTAAGTTCTAGGGGACTGATGACCTCAGAAGTTACGTCCCATAGTGCTCAGAGCCATTTGAACCAGAAAATATTAGATACAGGCTCCCAGGTAGATGCCATTTTCATTGACTTCCGGAAGGCTTTCGATACAGTTCCGCACTGTCGCCTGATAAAGTAAGAGCCTACGGAATATCAGACCAGCTGTGTGGCTGGATTGAAGAGTTTTTAGCAAACAGAACACGGCATCTTGTTCTCAATGGAGAGACGTCTACAGACGTTAAAGTAACCTCTGGCGTGCCACAGGGGAGTGTTATGGGACCATTGCTTCTCACAATATATATAAATGACCTAGTAGATAGTGTTGGAAGTTCCATGCGGCTTTTCGCGGATGATGCTGTGGAATACAGAGAAGTTGCAGCATTAGAAAATTGCAGCGATATGCAGGAAGATGTGCAGCGGATAGGCACTTGGTACAGGGAGTTGCAACTGACCCTTGACATAGACAAATGTAATATATTGCGAATACATAGAAAGAAGGATCCTTTATTGTATGATTATATGATGGCAGAAAAAACACTGGTAGCAGTTACTTCTGTAAAATATCTGGGAGTATGCGTGTGGAACGATTTGAATTGGAATGTTCATATAAAATTAATTGTTGATAAGGCAGGTGGCAGGTTGAGATTCATAGGGAGAGTCCTTAGAAAATGTAGTCCATCAACAAAGGAGGTGGCTTACAAAACACACGTGCGACCTATAATTGAGTATTGCTCATCAGAGTGGGATCCATAGCAGGTCGGGTTGACACAGGAGATAGAGAAGATCCAAAGAAGAGCGGCGCGTTTCGTCACAGGGTTATTTGGTAAACGTGATAGCGTTACGGAGATGTTTAGCAAACTCAAGTGGCAGACTCTGAAAGAGAGGCGCTCTCCCTCGCGGTGTAGCTTGCTGTCCAGGTTTCGAGAGGGTGCGTTTCTGGATGAGGTATAGAATATATTGCTTCCCCTACTTATACCTCCCGAGGCGTCCACGAATGTAAAATCAGAGAGATTCGAGCGCGTACAGAGGCTTTCCGGCAGTCGTTCTTCCCGCGAACCATACGCGACTGGAACAGGAAAGGGAGGTAATGACAGTGGCACATAAAGTGCCCTCTGCCACTCACCGTTGGGTGGCTTGCGGAGTAAAAATGTAGATGTACATGTAGAAAATAGAGAGAAAAGCCTGTATACTATGCAATGGCCCAGAACATGAAACTATGGAAAACAAGATATACTGTGAAATGTACAACAGATACTGTTATAATGAAGAATACTTAAGCAATCACCACGAAGTTTGTAATACAGCTAATAAATGTGAAGGTTGCAAAAACATTTGTTTTAGATCTAAAGAACGTCAATGTGGCTTTGAAAGTTGCAGGAATTGTAAACAAGCAGTTAAAATTATAAAAGTTACATGGAATACAAATTGCAAAAAGAAGGTATCTGTGAAAGAGAATTTGCGGAGGATTTTATAATGCAAGGTTGCCCAAATTCTATTGAAGACGGTTGGTATGTTAATCGAGAATTCAAAGATTTTTTATGTGTACCAGTGCTTCGAATGCAATCAAATAGCTGCAGGTAAAGAGTTCAAATGTAGTGAAAAAGGCTTCCCTAGGAGAGTGAAATGGACCTATACTGAGAGAAACATGTGGTTTGACTATGAAGCAAATCAAGAAACTGGAACACATATTCCAAATCTCATAATTGTTCACAAATTTAATGGAGATACTGTTTACAAATTTAAGACAAATGATGAATTCTGTCGTTGGATGATCTCTGAAAAAAGAAAAACAGTTATCACACATTCACAGCAAACTATGCAAAACGTTACGATTCCCAATTCATTCTGAAGTACTATGTTGAAAATACAATAAAGCCATATGTCATCTACACAGGAAATAAATTGATGTTATTGGAGATCCAACAGTTAGGCCAAAAAATTATAGATAGTAGTAACTTTGTCCAAGGGCCACTTAGTAGCTTTCCAAAAACGTTTGATTTGAAACAACTGAAGTAGGGATACTTCCCTCATTTGTTGTATACACAAGAAAATGAAAATTACAAAGGCCTATTCCAGACACTCAATATTATTGTGTTGACACTATGCAGCCAAAGTTTGAGAAGCATTTCTCAAATGGCATAGCTCCAGAGTTGAGGAAAGCTATGTGTTCAATATGAAGAAAGAAATTAACGAGTACTGTAATTCTGATGTAGATATTTTGAGAAGAGGGTGTCTGGAATTAAGGAAACAATTTCTAGAGATAGCTAATATTGATCCATTCTGTTATTTAAACATCGCTGGAGTTTGTGTGGCTATTACCAGAACTAAATATTTACCTGAAAATACAATTACTGTATTGGATAAAGAAGAGAAAGAGAATTATAGTACGAAATCCATTGCTTGGTTAAACAGTTGAAACAATAACAATATACTGCATGCTCTTAATGGTGGCAAAGTAAGAATAGCTGGTGGAAAAGTAGATGGTTTTGGTAAAGAAACTAATACTGTTTATCAATACCATGGCATTTTCTGGCATGGATATAAAAAATGTTTTAAAATTGAGACAATTAACAATAAAAATAAAGAAACAATGGATGACCTTTATCAAAAGACCTCAAGAGTAAGTGCAGAAATACGAAATGCTGGATACAATTTAGTGGAAATGTGATTGGCCTAAATCAGCAGAATTGAAACAGTTACCAGGCATTGTTGAGTCATTGAATCCAAGAGATGCTTTTTATGATGGCTGAACAAATGCAACAAATTAAGAGTTAAAGCTGATGGTGTTAGCACAAAAATAAGACATGATGATGCATGCAGCCTTTATCCAAATGTGAAATATTATGATTATTATCCTGAGCGACACGAAAGAAAATTTTATGGGCCAACATATTATACTAAAAATGATATGGATTTATAAAATGCAAAGTATTGGCGGCTAGAGGAGTGTATCACCCTCTTTTGGCTGCACGTATACAAATCGATAAAAATGAAAAACTGTTGTTTCCTTTGTGTCAAATGGGCAGAAGAACAAATAAGTAAATGGAATCACAGTGATGAAGAAAGTTTTATTGGAACTTGCATAACAAATGAAGTAAAACTAGCTGTAGAAATGGGGTATAAGGTTTTAGATGCCTGCGAAATATAAGATTTTAGAGATAAAGGTAACAGGTTTTTAAAAAATTTTGTGAAAGATTTTCTGAAAATAAAACTCGAAACAAGTCTGCATAATTTTGAAAGAGATGAAGAGTATATCAAAACAGTTAAAAAGAAATTGGATATTAATTTAGGTCAAGATACACTCCTGGAAATGGAAAAAAGAACACATTGACACCGGTGTGTCAGACCCACCATACTTGCTCCGGACACTGCGAGAGGGCTGTAAAAGCAATGATCACACGCACGGCACAGCGGACACACCAGGAACCGCGGTGTTGGCCGTCGAATGGCGCTAGCTGCGCAGCATTTGTGCACCGCCGCCGTCAGTGTCAGCCAGTTTGCCGTGGCATAAGGAGCTCCATCGCAGTCTTTAACACTGGTAGCATGCCGCGACAGCGTGGACGTGACCCGTATGTGCAGTTGACGGACTTTGAGCGAGGGCGTATAGTGGGCTTGCGGGAGGCCGGGTGGACGTACCGCCGAATTGCTCAACACGTGGGGCGTGAAGTCTCCACAGTACATCGATGTTGTCGCCAGTGGTCGGCGGAAGGTGCACGTGCCCGTCGACCTGGGACCGGACCGCAGCGACACACGGATGCACGCCAAGACCGTAGGATCCTACGCAGTGCCGTAGGGGACCGCACCGCCACTTCCCAGCAAATTAGGGACGCTGTTGCTCCTGGGGTATCGGCGAGGACCATTCGCAACCGTCTCCATGAAGCTGGGCTACGGTCCCGCACACCGTTAGGCCGTCTTCCGCTCACGCCCCAACATCGTGCAGCCCGCCTCCAGTGGTGTCGCGACAGACGTGAATGGAGGGACGAATGGAGACGTGTCGTCTTCAGCGATGAGAGTCGCTTCTGCCTTGGTGCCAATGATGGTCGTATGCGTGTTTGGCGCCGTGCAGGTGAGCGCCACAATCAGGACTGCATACGACCGAGGCACACAGGGCCAACACCCGGCATCATGGTGTGGGGAGCGATCTCCTACACTGGCCGTACACCACTGGTGATCATCGAGGGGACACTGAATAGTGCACGGTACATCCAAACCGTCATCGAACCCATCGTTCTACCATTCCTAGACCGGCAAGGGAACTTGCTGTTCCAATAGGACAATGCACGTCCGCATGTATCCCGTGCCACCCAACGTGCTCTAGAAGGTGTAAGTCAACTACCATGGCCAGCAAGATCTCCGGATCTGTCCCCCATTGAGCATGTTTGGGACTGGATGAAGCGTCGTCTCACGCGGTCTGCACGTCCAGCACGAACGCTGGTCCAACTGAGGCGCCAGGTGGAAATGGCGTGGCAAGCCGTTCCACAGGACTATATCCAGCATCTCTACGATCGTCTCTATGGGAGAATAGCAGCCTGCATTGCTGCGAAAGGTGGATATACACTGTACTAGTGCCGACATTGTGCATGCTCTGTTGCCTGTGCCTATGTGCCTGTGGTTCTGTCAGTGTGATCATGTGATGTATCTGACCCCAGGAATGTGTCAATAAAGTTTTCCCTTCCTGGGACAATGAATTCACGGTGTTCTTATTTCCATTTCCAGGAGTGTAGAATAAAGGAAAATCCTGGAAAGCGAGCTGTACTTAAGATATGTCTTAATTCATTGTGGGTAAAATTTGGGCAAAGACAAAACATAAGGAAAACTGAGTATGTCACAGATTTACAGCAAATTTATGAGCTACTACTGGATGATCAACTACATAATTTGGATATAAATTTTATAACTGAGCACATGGTACAAAGGAGATACAATTTCAATGATTATTATGTGGTAATAAATGCAGCTACAAACATCTTCATTGTTGCATTCACTACATCAAATGCAAAACTTAAATTGTATGATAGGTTAAATAAACTAGGATGAAATGTTATATATTTTGACACTGATTCTGTAGTACACAGTTGATGATGGCAAAGTCAACTTAGAGAAAGGCTGTATGTTGGGTGAATGGAAAGATGAGTCTGCAGATAGTAAAAAGATTACAAATTGAGCTTCAGATGGACCAAAGAGTTATTATTATGAGAAAAACGACGAAAGTTCTATTTTGAAAGTTAAATGATTCACATTAAATTACCAGAAAGTCATAAGTTGAATGGGGAATCAATGATAAGGCTAGAAGAGAGTGAAGTAAAAGAAAAGATACAGTAACAGTACAATCAGATAGCTAGAGATGAGTGGTTGTAGAAAATTTAATTACAGTGCCTTATGGACATTAAAAACTAAATAATGTATCTATATCTTCTAATGTGAAGAAGAGATTTATACCACATTCCTGATACAGAGTAAATTAGTTAGTTGCCTTTTTTGTATTCTTTGATGTCTAACTTTCTGGTTAGAGAGTGAAAAACTTTAAAAGATTGAGTATACATTAATATAATTTTGTATTTTTTTGTTAAATTATTTATAGGTAAATTACAATTTGTTATTACTTTTATAGTCATAAAAAAGATAGAATCTGAGTTTTCTGTTTCCTCAAATATTTCTATATCACTTATTTTTACATCATCATGGTCACACCATCTGAAATGGTCTATAGTTAAAGATTGTTTAAAATATTCGTTGCAAATAATAGATTCAATTTGTCTTCCTTGTAGTTTATTATGTGTATCGATAAAAATGTCAAATTCAAATTCATCCCATACATTAGTCATATTTAAAAAAATAAAAATTTTAAAAGATTATTAAAATTTTATTCTATATAAATGGAGCTGATTCCATCGACATCAAATACGTCTACTACTGTTGTCCATGCTTCAGAATCATCTATCATGAATATTTTTTAATTTATTAACCACAGTCAGCTAATTTGGACTCTTGGTTTAAAGATATTTGGGTTCAGGTATTTGAAGAAAAGAATGTATTGATTACAGATGATATTTTATGTTTTTTATATCGAATTCCAAGGTCCAGATATTTGGAAGCTGTAACATTAAGAAGAAAGAAACGTCCTTATCTCGAATTTCTCAAAAAATATTATTCCATATACAGAGATAAAACAAAGTAACCAATTGCTTTAGAGTACGAATATATTGGGAAAAAATGAATACGTTGAAACCGAATAATTTTGTTCTAAAGAAATGGATTTTACTAACATTTGAAAATTTGAAAGAATCTGTAATGAACTGTAGAAGAAATATTAGTTGACTATCTAAAATACACAGAATCTGTTAAAGAACAACAATAAAAGAGATAGATCTGGAAGAAAAGGAAAAATAATGCTTTCACTTAAAAGATGGAATATCTGATGTAGTAGAGATGAAGAAAGTCCCGCGCCCGAGTTCCTGGGTCCGATTCCCAGCAGGGTCAGGGATTTTCTCTACCTCGTGATGACTGGGTGTTGTGTGCTGTCCTTAGGTTAGGTTCAAGTAGTTTAGGGGACTGATGACCATAGATGTTAAGTCCCACAGTGCTCAGAGCCAGATGAGGAAAGAGCAAATTATTTACACTGCCAGATCTAAGCAATTTGCCAAGAAAAACTATTTAAAAGTTCACTTTGAAACGAAGTGTGCGCTGATATGAAACTTCCTGGCAGATTAAAACTGTGTACTGGATGGAGACTCGAACTCGAGACTTCTGCCTTATTTCAAAGTTGTTGGTGTGTTATCTGAAAATCATCTTTCAGGAAGATTATCCAGTTATAAAGTGGAGGACCTTGAAAGATTACCGCCAAACCTCCTTGCCTAGGGACGCCAGATGAAAGTTGATGTCGGCAAGCCCTGAATCAAAATTGCGCAACGAATAGATGGGGAGGGGAGCTTGAAAGCACTACCTAGATAGCATGCCCTTTCTGTATGATACTAGCTAGGCAAGGGGCTGGGAGGCTCACACGCTGATGTGTGGGTCCCTGCTTTCAATATATTTTATTTTAAATAAATTCCTTTAACTTGACTTCTTTGTGATTTTTAAGGTATGTTAAAGATTGATGACAATTGGTTATCTATTTATTGTAAACATTATCACTCGACTTTACAGCGATACCAGCAACTGTTTCAGTTTACAGATATTGCAATTTTACAACTTATAGCTCGGGTATATTATATACTAATCTGCATTCACATTTCTACAGGCAAGACGGAATTGCGTTGGCCAAATGTATACCACTAAAGTCTCCCAATATTTTTCATGGGACATCAGCTATGTGAGGAGGATAACTGTCACACAGGGGACCAGATACATTAGCACAGGGGGGCAAATTTCCGAAATTAAACGAGAACATTCATTTCCTTACACAATCCGAGGCTGGAAATAAAAGAATTAGTACAAATATTCAAATACCTCTCTTCCATGTGTGAACATTGAGACAGACGCACTGAGGGCACGTCTGCTCACTTACCCATCTTCTGTAACACTCCTAGAATATGGCGGGCATCCGGAGGTCTTCCTGGGCCCCGGTGGAGGGAGTGGTCGAACCACTTGGCCCTGACCAACCTCTCCACCCCAAATCTTGTGACACTGGAAAGTCTTTGACTTTTACCTGCCTGTGCTGTCTCTCTGATCCCCTACCCAGGAGTGAGGTTGGCACTACTATACTACAGAACTACTACCCAACTAAGACCTGGCCACGCTTTATGGAGAGGTGTGAGGAGGATGAGGAAAGTTCATGTGCAGATTCACATCCACATACAAGAAATGCCTAATACACGTAACATATAAATACGTATTATGAAGCCTGACACATTTCGTTCCACCTGTTCACATGGGTTCCGTTGCACCTGCGGCCGGCAGCGGCGTGCAATAAAATTGGTGGCAGAGTCCCCTCTGTTTGGATTTCTCGGTGCGAGCGAGCAGCGAAACCTGCTGCTTATAGAGCGGAAACTACTGTATTGTTTCATCACCCCATGTGTGGATGGAAAGAAATGATCCGGAATGTTCTTCTCATGGGAGGACAATTCTGGTTCATTTCTTTTAGCAATGTTATATTCTATGCTTACATAAAAAGAAAAATGGAAACAATTGCAAACAATAATTTGTGCTATAGAAAAGGATGAAAAAAATTTGCAACGTCCTGCTCTCTGGCATGAAGAAATATTCCCGCTATGAGCGGATCAAATATGCTGCCAGTTGGCACAAGGCGATGTCATTTAAACGACATAGCAAGTGAATAACATAGGATATGTCTAAATTAACATCCTAGGCAAACTATAATGACCATTCAAAATCATTCATATCATGAAGAAAATTTAAAATGTACCACAGAAATGTCATTTGTAAAATCAGATGGTGCTGCCAAGCGCGTCTAAGAATCTATGTGACAAGTGCAAGATCAACAAACAAATCCAATAATGCTAAAATAATTAATGAAAGAATTTATGTTAAGATGAACCAAAGAAATGTCATTTGCAAAACCAAATGCTGCTGGCATACACCTAATAATCAGAATGAAAAGTGCAAAATCAACAAATAAATTAGGCATAAAATTCAATGGGCGCCCGTTTTACACTAAGGGCAAAACAAAACAAAGTATTGTCATGGAACGACACAATACTATACCACATCAAGACGTCCGTGTCTTAGCAATCAATTATCAAAGGATTTCTCAAACACACCTTAAAAACAACTAATTTTACTTATCTAGCAATGATGTAAGTGCAAAACTAAAAGATTCATGTGATATACCAAGTTATTCGTGAAATTGTACTTCTGTAATGGAGACAAAAGTTTTTTTCTAGATAATATCACAAACATCACCAAATAGAAGAACAACTTTCAATAAAGTTATGTTCATTAAATTATTACCAACATGGATTTGTGCAAACACACAGCAACAAATTACAATAGAACTATTCTAATTCACATAAAGAAACATCAAGAAACAAAACACAAGTTATTTGATACTTACATTAAATGTTACCTTATTACATAAACAAAGACAAAAGCTTCTAAACTATATGGGACAATGCCCACATTGTGCATGTCACAACTAAGTACATAACCTAGATACACAAAGAAAATAACACTAAAGTTATCTGCAATGGTAAAAACACTGTGCATAGAGACAACAACAAAACACACATACTTCAGCTACATAATAAAATTAAAGAACCACTAACCTAACCTGGTGACAGATTCCAAATGAACATGATAAAAAACGCCAAAAAATTTCAAGTGAACTATCATAAAGATAAATTATCCAAACACAACACTGTGCCACATAGCACTAAAACAAACGTAAAGAATAGTGGCAAACATTACAACAGAGAAAATTTGTTCCAAAAATTGATGGACCTGAAAATAAACAAACACAAAATGCACTTTGCATACTTTCATATCGTCACATGCCAATCGACAATGTACAACGCCCTAGGGGCGATGGGGAGGGCATTCTTCCAAAGATACTAAGAGGACAACCTAACTTCACATCCAAGTGCCGGTGACTCCGTACGCCGTCTGTTTGTGTGTTCATGTACCTCGCGAAACACGACGTAACAGCATGGCACACCCCTCTTACATCTGTTCATTAGCTCCGCCACCTGTGCCTATCACCAACCAGATTATCTTTGAACAAAACTCCTCAGTTGACCTTTGTCAGTAAACTTTCAATATTACTAAGACCTGAGCTATGAATCACCGATAAACTAAGCGAGTTCATCATGCTCTACTTTTTCACTTGGTCATCACAATCGTATTGCCTGAGAGTTCATTTCTTCCTTTGTCGAACCATTCACAATGGCGTCTGTCTCAGTACTTCTTTATACCTACTTAGCGATCCACAGAGTAAATAATTGTTCGTAGGTACCTTAGTATTGGCAGCAATCATATCTCGTAAACAGTTACTTTCTCTCCTTGTTCACGACAGAGCAGTTTGAAACACATCATCATTCATCATTCCCATAATATCTCGACGACAGCTATAATAACGACAGGCCAGGGTGACAGTCATCCGGTCGTCATTCCCCGCTGCATATAGGTGCTTCAGCGCCATAGTCCGCTGCTTCACCTCAGGGGTTACCCAACTTAAGGCGAGCGGTGTCCGCCGATGCTTGCCGTGGAGGTGTGTCTGATGACACAGCTGTTGACTAGCGGGCTACGGAGGTGGCCAGGCAGCTCAGCTTGGGCGAGTGACATCAGCAGCGGCTACTACTGTGATGTCTGCTGTGGGGCGTGTCTATTGACGCAGCTGTCGGCTAGTGCGACGTGGCCCCTGAGACTGGCCGTAGGCTCATCTGGGGCGAGTGACGTCAGCAGAGGCTCCCCCCTGCAACTTTCTCTTTCACGCGAGGAGGGCTCGTAGCTGCCCTCAGCTGATCGCTTTGCCGTCTCCATGCCGCCAGGTGGTGGGAGAGTGCGACAGAGACAGGGCCAGGAGGGAGCGAGATACGCGCCAACTCCAGGTAGGTAATCCCGTTATGTCTCTCCCTCTCCATGCACCCCAGCCACTCTCCATCCCTCTTGACAACTCGAAGCGACTTGCACACAGACAAACACATTTTTGTAAATAAGATTTTACATAGTACAACTTTCTCATTGTTCATCACAACTTATAAACAGGGTTTTATTTACAGTAAAATTAAAAGTATTACTAAAAATATCCACGGGTGTGCTGCCGGTCTATAGTGTCCAACGGGCACAATATTTCGGCGATCATACATGTCGCCATCATCAGGTGAACTGACGGACTGAGCTCCTGTGAACGTGCCGGCACGGAGATCCGTAAGCTATGGCTGCTCAGAGGGAACTGGGTTCGGTCGCGGCGGCGGCCGATTTAAATACCCTCCGCCCGCGGCGCGCTCCCTCCGGCGTCCGCGCCCCGCGCCACGGTCGCGCAGTGGAACAGATTGCGACGGCGTCTGAGATGACGTCGGAGTGATGGCTCTGTCCGCCGTGGTCGTCACAACTATACGTTTGCTCGATTTACTCTTTATTAACCCGATCGCTGGTTCCCAAGCCTTGCTAAGATTATAGCCACAGTCACGGTTTATGAGGTCGTCATTGGTGCGAATTTCGATGGCCTCTCTAACAACGCTGTCCCAGTATCTCGACGTCTGTACCAGAATCCTCGTGCGGTCATATTCCATGGCGTGATTTTCCGACAAACAATGTTCAGCGACCGCCGACTTGCTCGGATACATCAGGCGAGTGTGCCTCTGGTGTTCACGCCATCGATCCTCGACGGTACGCATCGTCTGACCAATATACGACTTGCCACATTGACACGGAATCTGGTACACGCCGGCCTTCCTCAAACCGAGGTCATCTTTGGCGCTCCCCACCAGTGCACGAGTTTTATTTGGAGGACAAAACACAGTTCCGACCTGGTGTTTCTTCAGAATGCGAGCGATTTTCCCCGAGAGTGCTCCTGTGTATGGAATAAATGCAGTGCCTACCTCCTCCCTCGTGACTTAATCCCTCTCAAGAGGTTGTGCTGCAGTGGTTGGGCGGAGAGCACGTTCAATCTGCCACTCTGAGTACCCATTTTTTCGAAATACAGTTCTCAGATGTTCCAATTCCTGGGGTAGACTCTCTGCGTCAGAGATAGTGCGTGCCCTATGTACTAGAGTTTTAAGTACCCCATTCCTCTGTGAAGGGTGGTGGCAGCTGTCTGCGTGCAAATACAGATCAGTGTGCGTAGTCTTCCGATACACCCCATGACCTAGGGTGCCGTCAGCCCTTCTCTTGACCAAGACGTCAAGGAAAGGTAATTTACCCTCCGTTTCAGTCTCCATAGTGAATTTGATGTTGGGGTGTCTGGAGTTTAGATGTGTAAGGAAGTTAAGGAGTTTATCCATATCATGTGGCCAGATGACGAACGTGTCGTCCACGTAACGGAAAAAGCAAGTAGGTTTCCATACGGATGACGACAGGGCTTCCTCCTCGAAGTTCTCCATGTACAAATTCGCTACCACCGGTGAGAGTGGGCTGCCCATGGCGACTCCCTCCGTTTGTTCGTAGTATTCTCCATTAAAAAGAAAATACGTGGAAGTCATGACATGCCTAAAAAGTTCAGTGGTCTTCTCGTCAAACTTCTGACTAATCAATTCTAGCGGCTCTCGCAGGGGTACCCTCGTAAACAAGGAAACGACGTCAAAACTCACCATGATATCTGACTCATCCAACCTGAAGCTGTCAAGGCGTTTAACAAAATCCACGGAATTACGGATGTGATGAGGGCATTTACCCACATAAGCACTTAATATTCCCGTCAGGTATTTGGCCAACAAATATGTAGGTGCCCTGATGTTGCTGACAATGGGGCGTAATGGTATCCCCTCTTTGTGAACCTTCGGGAGTCCATATAGTCTAGGCGGTACCGGACCTTGGGGTAACAATTTCTTAGCGTCACCCTCCGGTAAATCTGCGTCCTTGAGAAGCGCCCTCGTCTTGTTCTCCACCTTCTTTGTAGGGTCAACGCTGATCTTCCGGTAGGAATCGTCATTTAGCAGGCTCTGCATCTTATCAGTGTAGTCCTTATGGGAGACAACAACTGTAGCATTGCCTTTGTCAGCCGGTAAGACGACAATTTCAGAGCGCTCCCTCAGATCACGAATGGCCGCCCTCTCTTTACTGCTGATATTTGACTTCATCGGCTTGGATTTCGTCAACGCACGACAAGTTTCACGACGTATTTCCTCGGCTGATTCTGGCGGAAGTCGAGCTGCAACCTGTTCAACAGCACTAACAATTTCTGCGACTGGAGAGAACTTGGGGGTGGGAGCGAAGTTGAGACCTTTCTGCAAAACCGAGACTGCATCATCACTCAACACCATGCCACTCAAATTGATGACAGTCTTGCACGGAACCTGCAGAGATGGTTTGTCAAGGAGACGTGAGAACTTAGCTGTTTGACGTCCCGTAGCCTTCTTATGGGCGGAATCAGCTGACACCCAGGTGACACCATCAATCCAATCCCAGGAACATGAAGTAAACTTACTAGCCAGTTGCAAATGTAGTTTGAGTAATTCCTGTGAGATAAACTCAAGGCTCCGGCGGGTGAATTGCACTCTCTCACGTACCAATGCGAGGCTGGCTCGTTTCTTGATTCTCTTGGCTGCTGCAGAATCGATGTGATGCATAACCTTAGCAAAATTTGGAACAACATTCTCGGAACGACATCTCTTTAGAAAGGCAAGAGTACTTAGCAAACGACATCTACGGTGGCGCAACTTTTCAAATTTCTTCATGTTGCGACACATCTCCTCCCCGTAAAGGTGTATGATGTGATTCTTGAGTTTCTCCCGGCGTATTTGATAGTCAAAATATCCACGGGTGTGCTGCCGGTCTATAGTGTCCAACGGGCACAATATTTCGGCGATCATACATGTCGCCATCATCAGGTTAACTGACGGACTGAGCTCCTGTGAACGTGCCGGCACGGAGATCCGTACGCTATGGCTGCTCAGAGGGAACTGGGTTCGGTCGCGGCGGCGGCCGATTTAAATACCCTCCGCCCGCGGCGCGCTCCCTCCACCGTCCGCGCCCCGCGCCACGGTCGCGCAGTGGAACAGATTGCGACGGCGTCTGAGATGACGTGCACTGGTGGGGAGCGCCAAAGATGACCTCGGTTTGAGGAAGGCCGGCGTGTACCAGATTCCGTGTCAATGTGGCAAGTCGTATATTGGTCAGACGATGCGTACCGTCGAGGATCGATGCCGTGAACACCAGAGGCACACTCGCCTGATGTATCCGAGCAAGTCGGCGGTCGCTGAACATTGTTTGTCGGAAAATCACGCCATGGAATATGACCGCACGAGGATTCTGGTACAGACGTCGAGATACTGGGACAGCGTTGTTAGAGAGGCCATCGAAATTCGCACCAATGACGACCTCATAAACCGTGACTGTGGCTATAATCTTAGCAAGGCTTGGGAACCAGCGATCGGGTTAATAAAGAGTAAATCGAGCAAACGTATAGTTGTGACGACCACGGCGGACAGAGCCATCACTCCGACGTCATCTCAGACGCCGTCGCAATCTGTTCCACTGCGCGACCGTGGCGCGGGGCGCGGACGGCGGAGGGAGCGCGCCGCGGGCGGAGGGTATTTAAATCGGCCGCCGCCGCGGCCGAACCCAGTTCCCTCTGAGCAGCCATAGCGTACGGATCTCCGTGCCGGCACGATCACAGGAGCTCAGTCCGTCAGTTCACCTGATGATGGCGACATGTATGATCGCCGAAATATTGTGCCCGTTGGACACTATAGACCGGCAGCACACCCGTGGATATTTTGACTATCAAATACGCCGGGAGAAACTCAAGAATCACAAAAGTATTACTATTACAAAAATTATATCGACCCTGATTTTATAGAATTGGAGGTGAAAAAAAAAACAATAATATCGAGATAAAAAAAATCAAACTGTTACGAATTACAATTACAGTACTGTGGACCACCTGATAAGTTTACCATAAAATTGAGGTACCAGTTAGAGCCTAGACAGATATTAAATCTAAACCTATTTACAACAATTTACATACACTGATTTACCCCACAACTTTTGCAATTAAACTGAGGTGCCAGTTAGACTTAAGTTATCTACGCCTATTTTCTGAACACATGTTTGCCTGATCGGGGTTGATGACTGAGTCATCAACCGATGGAGGTATTGGAGTTTCATAGGAATGGAATGGGATTGTGGTGGTCCCTCATCCTACACCACAACCGCAAATCACTACATTGATATCGTTTCCACATTTTGTTTACAATCATGAAAGAAATTAGGCTGCTTGGTTAAATTATTCCACTAACTACTTCCAGTCCTTACACCAAAATTTACAAGAAGAGTAACCCTCTACCAATGAGATCAAATTACAAAACATGAGAAATCTGTTCTAACCCCTCAGAACACAACACACCAAAATAGTACAACATTACACCAATTGCTACTGGCAACACAACTGTCAGTCATTAAATACTTCTCCTTTCCCCCTTTTTTTTCGAACTGCGTCTAGATCATTCTTTCACTGCTTCTTGCCATTCGATCTGCAAACACGACTTCCTTCCACCTCACCAAACATTGCCTGTTTGTCATTCTTTAATCTCTCTTTACTTGTACTATATTGGTACCACCTACAAATTGACATGAGAACCTGCTAACAAAAGAAATTCACTTACATCAACATGTACACCACATGGTTTCAAATTTCAGGACACATCAAAGAATCTGTATTAATAAAACATTACAGGTAACATCATCTTAAATATTCCCTGTTCATCTTGGAATGACGTACAGATCTCTGCAGCCTCCTCACTGCTTTCCATCGACTGAGTCATGCATCCATTTGCATTCATGGCTTCTCCTAGTCTTTACGGGTACTACCTCTGATAATCACTCTCTCTCACTCTGGAAACTTCAAGAATTAAACCCCAGGCCCCTATGGCCCACAAATCAGCGCTCTTTCTGGCGCCACATCCTTATCTCCTGAAACACATCAAATTATTAGACATAAATTACCAACAAATGCGCAATATTTGTGCTAACTCTTACACCAAACTTAACTTCATTCTTGTACATATTAACCAGAAACCTTTGAGTATGACCTTGTCTCGTCCCTACACATCTAAAGGATCAATCCCTACCGCCAACAACTACATAAACAGTCTACATGAAAATTCTTAACATAAATATATTCAGTCCGTCATCCATGAAAAACAAGGGGCTACTTCCACCAGGATAATTATCCATGGAAAAGTTTTAAATTAGATATATCGTGTAATCAACGACTCTTCCTATATCTCAGAGTTTCTATCTCATACCTGTTCTCATGAACCTTCCTCTTAACGCGGTATGGTCCAACATAAACATTAAAGAATTTACTAGCTAGGAACTTGTGTTTCTTGGACAATCGATGTCCTCTTACAAGAACCTTGTCACCAGGTTTCAATGTCAGATGCCGTACATTCCCTTTCTGCCTCCTTTGGCAGCTCAGCACTTCCCTTTGAATCATTCTGAGCGCAGCATTGACAATCGCTCGATGCCTCTCCTTACCAGTGGGTGGAAAATTTACCAGCTCTCTTATTCTATCCGGAGGTGCTCTATTCTTCAAGACCAGCAGTGGACACATCCCTGTGTTCCCATGAGGAATCTCGTTGATAACATCTTGGAAATCGCCCAGAAACATATCCCATGTCCTGTGCCGTCGGCTGCAGTAAATCCTACAAAGCTTGCCTAATTCTTTTATAACCCTCTCCCCAGGATTCGACGCCGGGTGGTACTTTGATATAAAGATGGTCATAATCCTGTGTCACCAATTTTATGGTGGCAAATCCACGTTGCAGATCCAAGGTGGCTTGGTACCGGCCGAGAAAATCTTTCCCTAATATGGCCTCAACCGTCATTCTTTCTACAACCAAGAACACAACACTAATAGTTTTCCCTTTGTACACACACTCAACTTGACTTTGCTTTTTCACTTCTATGCTTTCCCAGGCACAGCACCTCGCTCCTTTGTACACTGTAGTGGCAACGTCGGCCACTTCACATCTCCTCCACAACAATTAAATACGTCTTCCCTTATAAAAGATGCTTGACTCCCTGAGTCTAAGATACAAGGAATTATTACGTTATTTACATCCACGCTGACAATTGGTAATTTAAATCCCAAAAACTCCTCCGGTTCTCCCAAAAGAACTTCCCTCATCTCACCATAATTGATGTACAAATCTAACTTATTATCCCCTTTATCATCAGACTCAGGAGCCGTGCTTGCCTGTCAAATTGTTTCGCTCGCCACTACTGCCGCATCGTTATCACTAATACCCTGTCGTGGATCTGCTGGCCTTATTTCGACATCAGGAGAGTCCGAGTAGCCAGTATGGCTAGCTCCATTACCATAATAGTTCCGCCTCCATTGATTTCGTCCCCGGTTATTTGAAGGGCCAAAACCTCTCCCACGTCCGTTACCATTTTGCGGGTATGGCACATAATGTACGTTCCTGTACCTTTGCTGATAGCCGTTATGCTCATGGCGTTCATGCTCATTTCTCCGCACTTCTTGCGCATGGTTCGGAACACTTTCTTTCCTTAATTCTTGTAACAATTGCTGGAAGGCAGCTACCTCATGGATGCTCCTTCCCACGATTTTTATCTCCCTACGTAGTCTATATGGTAGTTTTGTCAGGCATATTCTGATCAACTCCGCGTCTCCATACGGCACATCCAGGTATTGGTTATCTTTGACCATTTCCTGGAAGCACCGTACAGGATTCTTCTCAGTATGGTTCTGGAAATTTTCTTTCATTAAAATGTTCAATTTTATCCTATCCTGTATGTTCTTCGACCAGAACTCATTCAGAAAAGCTTCACAAAAATCTTGATACGTCACACAGTCTCTTATCGCTAATTGCATCTTGGCACTTGCTTCGTCACGAAGGTGAGTGCATACAAAGCGTATTTTCGTTTTATCACCCCATGAAGTCGGCATCGGCATTGCCCCAACCACACACGCGGGTGTTGTGGATTATTCGAGTCAGGATATACCGAATAATTTAGTACTGACACAAAGTGCCTGCAGCATTCCTCCTCATCTCGATCGACTTCTCGTGAACGGGCTTCCACGGTGGGGCTTGCTGCTAACTCTCTTATTTCGCAAAGACGCTCCTCCAATTCTTTTATGTCCTCCGATTCAGTGCGGCGTCGCCTATGCGCGCCCATTCAATAATCGGCATTCATCGAATTTGCCTCTTCATTTTGCTGTGCTGTCCCATCTCTCTACAGTTTCGCTATCGTCTCCCTGTTCTGGCGATTGATATCTTCTTGTGCCTGATGGAAACTCATTAACGACTGCACTTCCTCACTATCTTTTACTACATTACGCGCCAGTAGCGCATCTAATCGCTTACCAAATTCGATAATTTTCTTTTCGACACTAGTCGTCGTTACAACGCCCTCTACAATCATGCCTTCTATGCGTTTGTTCACTGCCTCGAATCTTCCGTCAACTGTCCTTTCATTCCCCTCGACCCTCTCTTGTAGTGAAACTATTATAATTTTTTGTTCCTGAAACTGCCTATTACGTTCTTCCCTCAAATCGTCAAACTGCTTGCCTATCTCTTCAAAACTCTGTCCTATTTCTTCAAATCTCTGGTCAAACCGCTTATCTATCTCTTCAAACCTCTGTCCTATTTCTTCAAACCTCTGGCTAGACTTGTTATCTATCTCTTCAAAGCTCTGTCCTATTCCTTTCAGAAGAACGCTCATCCAAGCTGGCACATCACTGATATGACCCTCACTTGGTACCTCATGGTTTGTTGCTTCTGAGCCTGGCGAGGCGCGTCCCCCTGCCTCGCTTTCTTCGGCAGCAGCTTCGCCTAACGGTAAACTCGACCGAACCCTCTGAGGCCATTGTCCACCCTCCCCAGCACAAACCAGATTGCTGCCAGCGTTCGGACAACTACCTGCGCTCAGGGAGGGAAAGTCACCACTGGCGGCCATTTCCTGTTCGCCTCCATCACGTAACTCGACTAAATTTTCTGCCTCCGTGTTACTCTTTGCCCGTGACGTAGTTATTACGCTCATTACCTTATAGCAACCACAAAATTAGCAACCAAAACTTGCTCTACCTCTCCAGTATCTCCCCTACAACTTTCACAAAATCAGTGAGAAATAAAAATCAACAGTATTGAAAATCTCTACACACTCCTTTCGGACAATGCTGAGTACGAGCAAAACAACGCTGATCAATCTTCAACAGAGCAACATAGAACAGTTTCTGAAAATAAAATGATTAATTATGCTAATCTACACGTATTCCTGAAACAAGAAGGATAATTATTTTATCTGGCTGTTTTACAGAAG
The DNA here is from genome assembly GCF_021461395.2 of Schistocerca americana. Lineage (NCBI taxonomy): Eukaryota > Metazoa > Arthropoda > Insecta > Orthoptera > Acrididae > Schistocerca > Schistocerca americana. The sequence continues at coordinate 35,813,674 of NC_060129.1, read as the reverse complement.
TGCCTAGGATTCGGCGATTAAATAATCTATCCTGGCAGGGTCGCCAGGTGAAAGTTTACCATCTTACTTCCTTGCCTAGGGATGCCAGATGAAAGTTGATGTCGTCAAGCCCTGAATCAAAATTTTGCAACGGATAACTGGGGAGAGGAGCTTGAGAGTGCTACCTAGAGAGTGTGTCCTTTCTGTACATTACTAGGCAAGGGATTGGAGGGCTCACATGCTGATGTGTGGGTCTCTGCGTTCTATAGCTTTTATTTTAAATAAATTCCTTTAACTTGACTTCTTTATGATTTTTAAGGTATGTTAAAGACTGATGACAATTGGTTATCTATTTATTTTAAACATTATCATTCGACTTTACAGCGATACCAGCAACTGTTTCAGTTTACAGATATTACAATTTTACAACTTATAGCTCGGGTATATTATATACTAATCTGCATTCACATTTCTACAGGCAAGACGGAATTGCGTTGGCCAAATGTATACCACTAAAGTCTCCCAATATTTTTCATGGGACATCAGCTATGTGAGGAGGATAACGGTCACACAGGGGACCAGATACATTAGCACAGGGGGCAAATTTCCGAAATTAAACGAGAACATTCATTTCCTTACACAATCCGAGGCTGGAAATAAAAGAATTAGTACAAATATTCAAATACCTCTCTTCCATGTGTGAACATTGAGAGAGACGCACTGAGGGCACGTCTGCTCACTTACGATCATTTCACAAGTGTACTGTGAATATTAGGAGTCCTGTAAAATGTCAAATCTCCGACATCACCGCGGCCAGGAAAAGATCCTGTAACAATGGGACCAATGACGACTGAAGAGAATCGTTCAGCATGACAGAAGTGCAACCCTTTTGCAAATTGCTGTACATTTCAGTGCTCGATCATCAACAAGTGTCAAGGCGCTAACCATTCAACGAAACATCATCGATGTGGGCTTTAGGAGCCGAAGGTCCACTCGTGTACCCTTGATGACTGCACAACACAAAGCTTTACGCCTCAAATGGGCCTGTCAACACCGACATTCGGCTGGTGATGACTGTAAACATGTTTCTTGGTCGGAAGAATCTCGTTTCACATTGTTGGAGCGGCTTGACGTGTACAAGTATGGAGCCAACCTCAATCCCTGGACCACGCATATCAGCAGGGACTGTTCACGAGGGTGGAGTCTCTGTAATGGTGTGGGGCGTGTGCAGTTGGAGTGATATGGGAACCCTGATACGTCTATATACGAGTCTGGCAGGTGGCATGTACGTAAGCATCCTCTCTGATGCTGCATCTATCCATGTCCGTTGTTCACTCCGATGGACTTCGACCATTCTAGAAGGACAATGCCAAACCCACAAGTGCAGAATTGCTACCGTGTGACTGCAGGAACACTCTCCACAGTTTAAACATTGCCACTGGCCAACAAAATCCCCAGGCATGAACATTATTGAGCAAATCTGGGAGGGATGCCTTGCAACGTGCTGTTCAGAAGAGATCTCGTACTGTTACGAATTTATGGACAGTCCTGCTGGATTCATGGTGTCAGTTTCTTCCAGCACTATTTCAGACATTAGTCAAGTCCATGCCACGTTGAGTTGCAGCACGTCTGCACGCTCACGATATTAGACAGGTGTACCAGTTTCTTTGGCTCTTTAGTGCACTACACAGTTTAATTTTGCATCTTATGCACTTATTGCCCGTTTTTTGGGGGTCTCTTCACCTAGGACGATTTCAACTTAAAATTTTTGTGAATCTACTTACTATGAGGTGCCTTGAATGTATAATTGGTCCTAGATAACCGCTTAATGTGTTCATTGGTTGGATGTTTAATGCCTGTGTAATTTAAAAACACACTTCCATTGAAGCTGTGTACTGCAATAAATTTCTTATACCTGTTTTAAACTCTGATGTCCACAAAGTATGTCATACTTACATGTTGTCATGAAAAGAAGGTATATTTTGACAGTTTTAATCTCCAGGGATCTGCAGCTCCCAAAATGTGTTTGGCAAGCACGGAGTTTCCCAGCCGTTCGCAGCATTTTCTTCCATTTCGTTTTCGTGTCATGATCAATTTTGGTTTTTAATACCCCCATCCATCACCCTACTAGAGAGAAGCGCCATTAAAGTTTGTCTATGTCACACACACTCCTTCCCCGCAGGACAAGCCACGTGCTCTTCTCCCATCAGTCGGAAGTCTGTGTACAAACAGTGCATGCTCTTCTGTCCTGCAGAACCACATTCTGGCTGTCAATCTTTTTGTATTTTATGAACTGATTACAAACTCACTGCATTATTTCCCTTCCTTTATATGAAGTTTTATGAACAGGGAGAGGATATAGTTAGCTGTTTTGTCACTGTGGACACACATTTTAACTATTTTTTCTAGAGTTTTGCCTTTTTTCTCCATGCCCGTAACCTTGTTTTACAAGCTTGTGTTATGCCAGTGAAGGTCTCCTGATAATGTGGAAACTGTAAACTCTTTAACTTTGCCGTTTTCGAGGAAAAGATAAGGTTGTAACAATTCCTCATTTTCAATTGATAATCCATCAAGTGCTGTCTCTGGTCTTGTCCTTCTGAATTTTTAGTTGTAATTTGAGTTATAGAAGACAGTTTGTTTATAATTACTGTAACATGTTTGCATAACATAATGATTAAATGACGCTATTTGTAAAAAGTGTGTGTGTTATCCTGTTCAGTCGGTCTTGTACGAATACACAGTGCACTGAGGTGAGACCTTAAAGTCTTGGCATATTTTCACATTGTACTTCCTTAGATTAATGTGAATTTTTTTCTGATAAAGAGACTTAAGAGTGGTACCATGGTTTTGGTGAGTTAATGAGCAATATTCTTGAGTAAGATAATCGATATTAACGATTTCGCATAGACCTGTTCCCTCAAGTACTTTTGCTTCATGTTCCTTTTATAGCTGTGATGAAATAAGCATATGCAGGTAGATGATTTCATGGATCTGGGAATTGGGTAAGCATTTAATGGAGTATGTGTTTTCTACAATTGATGAGTGTAAGTCAAAACTTTATTATGACTGGGAACCCCTGCACTAGGTGCATTCACCCCACAAATATTTGAGGTCATGCCAGATACTCATTTGGCAACTGGACGGTATTGTGTTGGATCTGTAGCACTAAATCACGAGAAATATCGATCATAGGTACTCAGTTCCGATTGAAGCTACTGAGTTATTTTGAACTAGGCGCAGTACTAAACTTTCCTGGCAGATTAAAACTGTGTGCCAGACTGAGACTCGAACTCGGGACGTTTGCCTTTCGCGGGCAAGTGCTTGGGTAGCTCAGCTGGTAGAGCAAAAAATGGCTCTGAGCACTATGGGACTCAACTGCTGTGGTCATAAGTCCCCTAGAACTTAGAACTACTTAAACCTAACTAACCTAAGGACATCACTCTCATCCATGCCCGAGGCAGGATTCGAACCAGCGACCGTAGCGGTTGTGCGGTTTCAGACTGTAGCGCCTTTAACCGCTATTTTTTTTTTACTGATGAACCGCTGCAGGAGCAGGACTACGGGTAGGGCAGGGGTCGACACCCGAAGCCTGGCAAACCCGCCGCCACGCCCAAGCAACGTGTTCGAGTTCAAGGATCGAAGGATCAGGAAGAGGATGGAGTGGGTTTGTCGATGTTGTTCTTTTTATTTATTTAATTTTTATAACATTTTGTTTATTATAGATTTATTTTTGTTTCATTACAAAGAAAGATCCTACAACTGCCGTAGCCGAGCGTCCGAGTCGTCTTCTCGTCTGTTGGGAGGGGTTCCCCCCTATTCCGTCCGTAGAGGATCAATATGCTCCAGAATTCTTCATTTTCAGCGTCTCATACCTGGAACGCCCCAGTGAGCAGGAGGATCCGCAAATAATGAACCTAAATAATTTGCGAAACGAGTTCTGTACTTCGGGTGGCGGCTGAAAGCTGCATGTGTCGTCATCAATAGGGACCAAAAGTCGAGTGTGCCTTTGGGAGCATCGCAAAATATGTAGTAAACGGCCGTGCCTTTTAGCCAGTTAACGGCGTTCGTTCTGGTTGATGGAAAGTATACGACGTCGGGGCGCAATACGTCATCAGGGGAGAGAGACTCCGGCAATCGCCGCAAGAGTAATGCCAGCATGCACTGCGTCAGTAGCCAGCACTCGCTGGTCGCGGCACACGTCAGACGGTGCGCATCCGAGTCAGCGACTGAGCATGTCGGACACAGGGGGTCGTCCGTCAGATGTATGGAATGTAACCTCTGACGAGTAGCGAACTTCCCATTCACAACCACGTACCACAATGAACGCACCGTCGTAGGTAGAAAAGGCGTGTGTACCGCTCGCCACACCGTGTTCCAGGCAACTTCAGGATGTCTGTGGGTGACCGTATTTACAGGTTTCCGCTGCTGATAAAGGCGATAATAGTCTTTTGTGCTGGGCTTCCGTGTCGTCGGAAGTTCTGACCGTAAGTAGCTGAAGTCAATAAAGAAGTCTCTGATGTGGGTGAGTGCCGGTGAAATGCGTCCTACAGAAACCAGGGGATGCAGAGAGTGTGGTGCCACTTCCGCTATCAGGGTGCCCGTCAGAGTGGCGTGGGCAGAGGTCCACGTGCGACCCATAGTGTTGAGATAAAGTGATCGCGCACGGTTATATACGTGAATTAAACCGTTACGGCCCGCCCGCTGCGGCAATGTCAGGGTGGCGTATCGGACTTTAAAAACCACACCGGTGCTTACGAAATGTCCATATGCTGCTTGAAATGTGTCGGCCATCGTAGCTGTCAGGGGAAGGATATGCGCAAAATAGTTCAGTTTTGAGACAAGATAGGTGTTGACATAACGTGTTCTGAGGAGCATATCCAAGCGACGCAGTTTGTTGTCCTGCAGCAAAGCACGTGTCTGGTGTAGGAGCCGGCGGTACGTAGCCGCCGCCGTGCGGCGGACATTGCTATAGAATTGCACTCCTAAACACTTGAGAACGGGCACCTTGTCAAAGGGCACCGCCGTTGTGTGGGAAATCCCCCCCTCCGACATCCATATATTTTGTCTTCTTCACGTTGATGACGCTCCCAGCGACCGCCCCGTACTGGCGTAGCCACTGTAGCGCCATATGCATTTCATCCTCTGATCTGGCCAGGAACACCACGTCATCGGCGAATGCACCACAACAAAAGGTCACGTCCCGCAAGGAAATACCAGTTAATCGCTGCCGTAGACCATGTAAAGCTGGTTCAAGCGCTGCAGCAAATAATATGCCCGACAGGGGGCACCCTTGTCGCACTGACCGTCCAACAACAATGTGACCAGACTGATAACCGTTGACCATCATGCGGGAGCGCGCTCCGTGGACCAGTCGAAGGACCACCTGTGCAGACTCCGGAGAGAGGCCCATGCGATGCAAAACTGCGCGTAAGAAGCCGTGATCGACGCGGTCGAATGCGTGGTCAAAATCTACGGCGACAAGGGCGCCTCGTATTTTGCAGGCCGCCGTCAAAGCAATTACGTCGCGGTATGCTCCTAACGCCGTATGAATGTTGCTGACACCACCTAAACATGTCTGATCGGTGTGGATGGCTTTCCCGATCGCGGTGTGGAGACGCGCGCGGAGGATACGGGCGAAGATGTTGTAGTCGTTGTTGAGTAGTGTGAGTGGGCGAAAATCCTGCCACCTACAACCACCATTCGGTTTCGGAACTGGGATCAAGATGCCTTCTGTGAATTCTGTGGGGACAGTGAAATCAGGGCGGATCAGGTCTTGAAACATTTGGAGCCACTTGTCACCCATAAGGTGGTAAAAAGTGCGGTAGAATTCCAGGGGTAAACCGTCCGGTCCAGGCGACTTGTTCGGTGCTCCACGTGCCAAGGCCGATGTCAGCTCGTTGGGTGTAATGGGCAACAGCAGACTATCATCGGGTGCCCCGTCCCGAGGGGCGGGAAAATCGTGCAACAGCCCGTCATAATCACGTACATTTCGCGGATCTTCCATGTACAAGGTCCCATAGTGTCTGGCGAACGTGTGCGCGATGTCCGTTTGTGTCACTGCGCGGCCGCCCTCCTCTGTGTTTACCGCCGTAATGAGCTGACGTTTGCGGTGGCGCCTCTCGCGCACAATGTGATACACTGACGCTGTTTCGTTGGGGATACAGTCTTGCACTCGCGCACGGATGCGGACACCGTCTAGCTGCTCTGTCCTGATGCGAAGCAGACGAGCTTTGATGCGTTGTACGGACATCTGACGTTCGGGAGACGGCGGTTGCGTCGCCAGCTCACGTAACGCTGTATAGTAAAATTCCGATGTTGCTCTTTGCCAGTTCGATCTGTCTCGCCCGTAGGCCATCAAAGTCTTTCGGAGGGCAGGTTTGACACATCCCAGCCACCACAGCAACGTGGAAGCATACATAGGCAGGCGCCTGATACATAGACGCCACGTGTCAGTGACTGCTCGCCGACACGCTTCCTCGCGAAGGAGGGAGACGTTCAGCGTCCACGGGCCCCTGCTGCGTCTTGTGAGTTGTCGGGGCAAGGTGGTACGTGAGATGGTCCGTGAAGGCCGTCGGCCAGAGTTCTGCATCATGGGTTGCTGTGCGGAGGGCATGTGAGACGTATATCCGGTCCAGACGACTGGCAGAATGGCTGGTAAAGTGCGTATATCCACTCTGGGTCCCATGATGTAAGAGCCATGTGATGTGGAGCGCGAGGTCACGTATCAACGCTTGTAGAGCCGGGCATGGGACGTAATGCGGTATCTGGTCCTCGGGCCGCAGAACACTGTTAAAATCGCCGCTCACTATGTAATGGTCCATATTCTCTTGCAAAAGTGGGGCCAACTCCTCCGAATAGAAGACATGCCTGTCACCACGGTGCGAATTACCAGAGGGAGCGTAGACGTTAATGAGGCGCACTGCACCAAGTGTGAGTGCGATGCCTCGCCCGTTCGGCAAGTACGTCGCGTCCGTCGCGTCTATGCCATCTCGGAGAAGGATGGCCGTTCCTCCTGCGCCATCACCTACGGGCAGGCTGTACGTGGTGTAGCCATATAGGTCTAAACACAGCTCGGGACGGACCTCCTGGAGAAGGGCAATGTCCAAGTCTTCCGCTCTGATCATGTCGTGTAACATGCGGGTCTTGACAGTGGAGTGGACACCATTTACATTGACAGTTCCCACACGGTATGACTGAGACATATCAAGTGGCGGAGGCAGTGTGCCGGTGCAATCCCACAGTGATCTCACACACCACACACCACACAGCCATCCACCTGCATGCTGTGCATTACTGTGCCGTAGGAGTCCCTGACTGGCAGAGCCCTCCGGGCTCAATGTCAGCCATGGGCTCTGGTGGAGATATCGATGTTTGCTGTGCATCATCTGCCTCCATATCGTCTGCCCAGTCACCAAGAGACGATTGTGATGTCATTGGGGGCTGGACGCTTTCACAGGAGCCCACATTTTGGGAGTCGACGCAGTGCGCCTCGTTTTCTGGGCCACCAGATTTAGGAGAGTGTTCATTGTCTTCAGGTACCTTCTGGTGAATGATGCCACTGGAGTCCGTTGCAATTGTGGGCAAGTCAACGAAGTCGATGTCTTCGGCTGGCTTCATATTCCTGTCCTGTTCGTCAGCTGACAATCGCCTCTTCTTGTGTCGCTTGGGTGATTTTTGCTTTCGGGTCCGAGATTCGACATCCACTGGAGGGCGGGGTTCGACACAGTCTCGGTCGCTAGGAACCCCTGTGTCTGATCCCGACAGTGACGGTGGCTGGGTGCCCACGACGCTGCGGTGGGCGGAGGCTGTAGGAACCTCTGCACCGTTGGGCTGCGGCGTCGTCGACGGCGCTGACTCTCCAACGGAGGTGGCAGCGGCTTGAGGAGGTAGCAGGTTTTGATCATCCATCACATCATGTCGTGCCGCCTCCACATAGGTTAGCGGGAGAGAGGTCATAGTGGATCGTTGGGGGAAGTTCATTGCGGGGCACCTGAACGAGGCGGCGCTGCAGACACTCAGTTCTAACATGGCCCTCCTGGCCGCAGGCCGAGCAGGTCCTCGGTTGTCCATCATGTATAACAATTGCGCGGCAGCCACCAACGAAAACATATGATGGAACGTGCTTCTTAAGTTCTATGCGCACCTGTCGTACCCCGTTAAGGACAGGGTACGTTTCGAATGTGTTCCATTTCTCCTCTGTGTGGCTCAGAACTGTGCCGTATGGCCGCAGCGCATCAACGACTAGGTTGGCAGGAACTTCGAACGGCAGTTCAAAGATGCGCACGGTACGCACCCCCAGACCAGCATGGTCAACTCCTACCACGCTCACGTTACCGTCTGCGTGACAGAAGCGAAAGCCGTTTGCAGATCGTTGGAGTAATCTGTCGCAGGCCGCTTCGTCAATCAGTTTGAGGTACACTGTGCTGGTTACAATAGACAGACGAATTCCTGTCAGTTCTTGTGGTTCGATGTGCATGATGTCTCGTAGAAACCGTTCAATTTCATGGGCCTTCGGTCTCGTGTACGATGCGTTGAACGTTAGTTTGATTGTAGCTTTTCGATATGAGAACGCCATGTCGGGTCGGTACAGGTACTATACGGCAAGACAACGACGCGACCGCGCGCTAGCGGGTAAACAACAACACCTGCGGAGCACTGCCCGGCGCGCCGAGCCCGTCCGCACGGTAACACGGCTGAAAGCCGACTGCGGCAAAAAATGGCTCTGAGCACTATGGGACTCAACTGCTGTGGTCATAAGTCCCCTAGAACTTAGAACTACTTAAACCTAACTAACCTAAGGACATCACTCACATCCATGCCCGAGGCAGGATTCGAACCTGCGACCGTAGCGGTTGTGCGGTTCCAGACTGTAGCGCCTTTAACCGCTCGGCCACTCCGGCCGGCTGCTGGTAGAGCACTTGCCCGTGAAAGGCAAAGGTCCCGAGTTCGAGTTTCGGTCTGGCACACAGTTTTAATCTGCCAGGAAAGTTTCATAACAGCGCACACTCCGCTGCAGAGTGGAAATCTCATTCTGGAAACATCCCCCAGACTATGGCTAAGCCATGTCTCTGCAATATCCTTTCTTCTACTAGGTTCGCAGAAGAGTTAGTGTGAAGTTAGGAAAGTAGGGGACGAGGTACTGGCGGAAGTAAAGCTCTGAGGACGGGGCGTGAGTCGTGGTTGGGTAGTTCAGCTGGTAGAACACTTGTCCGCGAAAGGCAAAGGTCCCGAGTTCGAGTCTCGGTCTGGTACACAGTTTTAATCTGCCAGGAAAATTTCATAACAGCGCACACTCAGCTGCAGAGTGAAAATCTCATTCTACGTGTAATATTCATCTCTCTCTCTCTTACTGTATGCTCTTAAGTGTGCCATAGTGCGCAATGTTTTGAAGGACTGTTTCTCTACAAGGCAATATATGGTATTTTAAATTGACTAGGTAGAAAGTTAATACTAGGAATTCAAGGGTTTCGATGTGTAGCCTTTGCTATCCCCTGATTTGATCCATAATTTCAGTATTTTATCGGCATAATAAAAGGTTTTGTACTTTTTATTTTAACATGACTTAATGTGGGTAAAAGTTTTCATGTGATTCATGGAATATCATCTCTTCAACTTGCTAACTGCATTCTACATTTTACTGAAATTGCCTTTACGTGTCGTAGCCTGTGGAACTTTATATAACCACTACCATAACTAATACTCAGCGGATGTACTGAGATTTTACATTTGTCATCACTCTTTTTAAATGTACTTAATCCAGTTCTTACCCAAGTAAGGGGTTAACGATTGCAACGAGTTGGTTTATTATGTTTTTTACCCAAATACTGTGATTATCACAGGATTAAGTAATCTGTCGAGCTGTTGATGCATTTTGTATTTTGGTATTTGTTCCACTATGCAGCAACAAGATTAATATTTGCCAGACAATACAAACAACGCCTGTAAACCATTAAAAGATCAGTGCTGATTCAGTTTGGCCACAATCTACTTTCTATGGCAACGAGTTCAGTACTCCAACAACAGATTAATAACAGATTTCTTCCCCTCAACCTAAGAGCAATCGTAATAGTTCATTCCTCTTTTGTGTTGCTTTCTAGCGCGATTTTAATTTTGTTTCGTTTAAGAACTGATTATCTGGACGTTGATTTCAGTTATTACAGGAGCTATTGAATTTCTGCACAAAATCTGAACAGTTCATATTTTACTATTTTCTTAACTTGTGAAATCTGATAAACTTGATTATATGTAAGTTGCCTCCCATTTACAGTAAATGAAATATTGTAACAGATCCCTCCCACTGCATTAAGGCCCCTGCTAGGGCAAACCATCTTTCCGCGGAGTGCCTGACGCCCTTTTGTAAAAAATGTGTCACCACACCTTTGGAAAGGGAAGGAATGTACAGGGTGGCAGCTAGTCGAATAATTTAGGGGATACAGGTCATGGGATACAGGTCATGTGTGTGGATGCTGGAGTGTTCTGCAGTGCAAAACACAGTTGGTTCTCTCTCTTACTGTCGAGACCTCCAGCAGAACACATGTCTTTCTTAGCAGGCAGTGCCTCTGGCTCTACATTCCTTGTCTGGCCACCAACTGAATTTAACATGAACAACATCCCCATCCATTGCCCATTTATTTAGTTGTTCATCCTCTTAGACTGGCCTACACCTGGTAACTTCCAACCCTGGGCACGCCCTTTCTGTTCCCTATATTGAAATACGTTCTCTTTATTTTACCTAATTACCTGTTCTATCATTTAACGGCAGTCGTGGATGCTCACTCACAAGTCCTCACTGGTCGATTTTCTGTACATTGTCACCGCAAGCAGAATCCAATCACCTTCTTCCCTCTCCCTGCCCATGTACAGCAGGAAACTGGTACCAAGCCTAAAATCTGAAGTGGTTTTGCCGACTGTTTCGTTTATCTGCACAGAGCCTTTAGAATAGTAAGAGGGACATTATGTCACATGTGCAGTCAATACAGACAATACTTTTCTCTGATGCAGTATGAAAGGAATGAATCAGTTCTGGTATAGAGAACGCTCTGCCATTTACTCTACATTACTCAGGTAGGTTTCTGAAGATTTCTGCGTCAACCCTCATACTCTGCAGGCCACTGAAGTGCATAGCAGAGGGTACTTTCGATGGAAACACACAGTAAGCTCTCTCCCCATTGAGAGGGAGGGAAAACTGACTGCATTATTGGCTCTGTAAGTGCTGTAATTAGTCTGATATTGTTTTCGCTGTTACTTACATAGAGGGTTGTGGTATATTCCTGTATTCCTCAAGTAGTACCAGTTTTCGAAGCTTTAAACAGTTATGTAACGGGTGAGCCAGACTGTAGGGGATTTTACTTTATTATATGAGCTTTCAAACGGTAACTTCATTTTTCCATTACGGCCAAGCCACGGCCGGCAGTGGTAGCTGCCTGTAAATTCTTTTGTCCCACAGTTGAGCAACAGGAAGTCAGCACCGAGGAAGGGCACCTTGATCACACACCTCTCTCATGTGCTTATGAGGTAATGTAGCCCCACACGTCGCTTAGCAGATAACGCTCTGGAATGTTCCATGCCACCCTCACGTTTTGCTCGGTCCAGACCAATCAGGGAGGAGGAAGCCACGTGGTGCGTCGAATATACCCGGCCGCCCGTCGCCGGGCCCGCTCTCTTGTATTCTTGCTCACCCGCGAGTCGGACGCGCGCCCTGTAGCAGTGAACATTTCCCGCTTCTCCCGGTGCTGCGGCACTGTGGACTTAGTTTTGGCAGACAACAACTTTCGGTAGCTTCGCGAACTGCGTTTCGCCAAACTCTACGCTCTGGCTCACCCTCACCTGCCTAGACCCATGTGACCCCTTTTTAACACGCTTTCGCCAATAAATGGCTTTTGTCTGAATTTTCTCCTATTCATTTCATAACGCCCACCGTCTGCCCGTATGCCCATCCTGTACAGTTATTTCGCAGGACAGTTGGCATTTGTCTTGAGACATCTGACTCTTAAAGTTGTTCAGTATTTCTGTGAAGTTCTCTCGTGGATCAAACAAACCTGTGACCATATGTGCTGTCCTTCTTACTATACATTTAATATTTCGTTTTAGTTTGTGTTTGGTATGTAACACACTGGAGAAATGTTGAAAAAATATACAAAATAGCTGTTATGTAAGTATTTACACGTCCAGTGAAGAGAAGTCTGCTACCTGCTTTAGCAGCTACTGAGTCCATGTCATCAATTCTTTTCATATGCAACAAACTGTTACATCCAGCTACTTGTATGCGTTGAGTAATTCCAGCTGTGACTTGCTGATATGGAATTCATATGATAGTATGTTTTAGCGTTTTGTGAAGCACGCTGTATTATATTTCAGAGAATTTAAAGCAGGCTGCCATCTTTCTCCCATTTTCAAACCTTATAAAGAGATGAGCAACACATTTACAAGCGCACATCTGAAGTTCCTCATGCATCTGTTAATGACTCTCCACCCCACATGAGGTGATGCTTTATCCTTGTGAAACAGGCTCGGTCCTGACACAATTCTGTTATCACATATGATCACACTTCCGTTAATAAACATTGCTGTGTGCTGTGGCAACGAGACAAGAAATACCACGTCCACTTGACTGCCTTCAAGCACGGATTTCACGTCTTATGGATTTCACATGACCGGAGTTTTCAAAATTCGCACAGGTTGGCACGGAGGAGTTCATTCAGCTGGGGATCCTCATCCAATGGTTGCATTAAAGTATGTCAGATCTACGTTTGCTATCCTGCTTTATTTCTTAATTTATTTGTAGGGCCTGTATGACGTAAAGCAACCAAGCCCATTAGTGCCCAATGCCATCCTAATGACATACGAGCTCCATATTGTAGATACGAAATCCGAGTTACCTGCTCCTGAAATAAACGAGAACCACCAGACACTACTAACTCCACACACGCCACACAATGCTGAAAATATGTAATGAATAGGTGTTTGTCTGCATAGCCATTTTCCGCAGCAAAATTTCAGTTATAGCAGTAAAAGCAAACTGTAGTTTTTAGCTTCATTGGACGTCTCAAACCATCCTTATAGTGGCTACACAGGATGCCGTGTTACCCAACGAGAGTGGTCCTGGCTGGAACTTTGTTGTAGATTATACACAACACAAACAGATTCCAAATGAAAACAAATAATAGGTGGAAAAATAAGAGCAAATAAAACAGTCAATACGATGGTGAAAATGACATGGCAAAGTAATAGAAATAAAAAATTCCATTTAAACTAATTAAATGAATAAAAATAATGAAGTTTTTTGATTATATTTACAAAAGAAAAAAATTTGCTGCGTTTGACGTGACTCGAATCTTTGACCGTTGACGCGTCGGGATTATACATTAACCATTAGAATCTGCCAAAAGGACTTCGTATTTAGTCCATTGTGTCCCAGCCGCAATGCTTAATTAACAGCCTTAAAAAATTCGGCTTCACGCGATGTCGTGCGAAGCTTATCTAATATAAACCGTTCTCTATCATTATAATAGCTGCATAAAAGATGCCGAATCCTGTCTTGTGTTGAAGGATACAAAAGTCTTTGGTTAGTGCTGCGTGTGAAACGTGTGTATTTCGTTAGCATCATTGTTCCTGTATGTGTGATGAAATACGAAATAAAAGGGACAGACCTAGGATTTGGGATCCAAACACATCAAGATAGAAACAGAACAAGGAATTGAAAGGGAACTAACCAATTGCTGCGACAGTTTGGCAATGGCGAATGGTTCAGGTGTGACGTTGGACGCTTTGATTGGAGGAAAGCAGCTGCAATGTGTGAAGCGTCCACTATCAACTAATTTTAATTGGACTATAGACAATTCGAAACTGGTAACGGAAAAAAATTAAATAATAAAACAAAAGGCGACTGGTGCAGTAATTAGTGGAAACCTCATTAAGGCTCGAAACAATCTGATGACATTACATGGAGGACGTTAATTTCCCAGCTTTATGAAGGTACTGAAGTATAAATGGGTTATTGTCTGCGCCTGTCAGAAACTGTATAATTTTTATCGATTAAGATAGCTTCGTTACAAGTAACTAACGTACCAGTAAGTGACTGATCCAACTTATTTTGTCATTTAGAATTATGTGCTGAAGTTATGTGTCAAGGTAGTGAATGTTGTTTCTTGTACTTTTGTGATTTTCATTACCACCACACATGTACAATTCTCCCTGATATGTGTCACTGTTCATGTGAAGTGTTGTGAAAGTTGTGATCTCTTGTTAAGTTCACAGTTGAATATCTGTGCCCTGCTTCTAGTCTTCGGTCGATTGTAGTTTCGTCATCAATACCATACATAATATCACAAGGATAGAAATTTCCTATTTTCGCATGTCCTACATTTCATTTCTGCTTCTGTTACTGATTCTTGTCACTTCAGCCGTTCACATATTCCACTGTAAACTGCTTGACTATCTCAGAATTTTGTGGCTAAATTTTCGAACTGTTTTATACGGTATTACCTAGTCATTATGATGATGATGGTGGTTTGTGTGACACTCAACATCGTGGCCATCAAGCTCTCATACAGGTTCCAAGTCTTTCCATTTCCAGTCTCGGCACTTCCTGAATGATAATGAGATGATAAGTACATCACATACACCCATTCCCCAGGTGGAGAAAATCCCCGACCCAGCTCGGAATTGAACCCAGGTCCCTGTAATCCAGAGGCAGCAACCAGACCATGAGCTGCAGACACCTAGTCATACAGGATGTAGCTACTACCTGATAGTCTGTGGCAATAGTGTATTTGATCATTGTGACTGCTGACCATATTGTTAACTATTTTAGCAAACTGCAGAATTCTTCCTATCACTGCAGTAACTGCTTAAGATGTGACAAGCATCATTGGTTTCTATTCCTCCAGATTGTAATATTGTATTCAGTTTTGTGGTCACGCTGCTTGCTGAAATTCCTAACATTGTCCCCTCAGTTCTGCATTTCGTTGGAGCCGTAGTTCTCTAGAATGCCGTCTGGGGCAATCATGGTGCTGTCGGCAGCGGCGCCAGTCCGGTCAGTGTTGCGTACCGGCTGCTGGAGGCGTTCTGCAGACGTGGCGCCAGGCAGAGGGAAATGCAATGAAGGTCATGGGAAGTGAGGAAAGCAGGAAAACTTACTGTAGCGTACTGTGATGTGAGAGTGAAGGTGGATATTCCCTGGGAGATGGTAGTATGTTTTGCAATAGCTGCGTGGCAAGTGTGTGGGAAAGGACTGATTTAAGATGGTTCTTCAATTCCCTTTCATGAAAAGTAAAGTGATAGTATAACTGCAGATGGTACACCTATTATGTATTGTGAAAATTGATACCAATGACACATTGTAATTGAACACGAGTTACAAGGGGAGCGGGGGGGGGGGAGGGGCACAAAAGCAACCAGAATCGTAATTCTGTGCCTTGAGTACATGTAGTAGCATGTTGTGCCGCCAGAGCGCTGTTATAGGACCTCTCCTTAATCACTCCACCTGGCGGCGTCACCAGACAGCGACTAGTGTGGTTTCTCCGGTAGTTCTGCGAGTTTGCCTACAGTGCAGACATGAGACGAGAAAATGGCTACTTCTTACAAATAATGTGCAGCGTAGAAATTTTGTTTTTTAATCGCCAAGAACGAGGCTGAAACTGTTGTGATGATGCAAACAGTTTACAGAGAACATACTCTTAGTAAAACTCAAGTGTACAAATGGTTTCCTCGGTTTGAAAAGGGAGCAATGGTCATTCAACATCAGCCTGTTCCAGTCGGCTTTCAACAACATCGGAAAAATCAGTGACCACATCAATGAAGCACAATCAACCAACTCGAGGACTCATTTGGGTTGTCCTGGAGCTTAATTCAGCACATTTTGATCGTTTATTTGAGGTTGTGGAGAGTGCAGCAAAGTTCGTGCAAAGATTTCTCACCAGAGATGAAAGAGATCATTACCTACAAACCTGAAATGAAATTAAGGACGCATTTGAAGATGATACAATTGTTTTCAGCAAAACCATTACAGGCTACAAGTCATGGTGCTATGGATACTATCCAGAAAAAAATTGAGAGTAAACTCAATGGAAGTACACTGTCGCACCTGGTCCAAAAAATGTTCAGAAAGTGAAATGCAATGAACCGTACACACGGAATGTGTCCCTTGAATCCAGACAGTAAACTAACAATTCTATTTGTAGCTTATGAAAAGAATTCACAGAAGTTTGACGTGAAAATGTCTGGCGTTATGAAATTCTGGCGAGTGGTTCCAGCAATACGACAATGCTCCCACAAGAGACCGTCCTCAGTGTTCGACAGTTTTTCCCCTCAACGAAGACCAATACCTTGATTCACGCACCATATTCCCCAGATTTAGCACCCTCTGACTTCTTTCTGTTCCCAAGGATGATTAGAGGCTTGAAAGAGAAGCGTTTTTTCCATGTAGAAGACGTAAAACACAGTGTCATGAAGGTGCTAGCAGGTATCAAAGAGGACGAATTTAGAGAATACTTCCAACATTGGAATTAACATTTGGACAAGTGTATTAATGTTAACGCAGAATACTTTGAAGCAGATTAAATCCATATTTGAAAAATAATAAAGCAAATGCTTTCTGCAAAGAAATTCCAATCATTTTTGGGATCCTCCACGTATTACACCATCTGTACTGCAAAGACAAAAGTCAATTCAGCCTGGGATCATAACTGAAGATAAATTATAATTATACCGTTTACACGGCATAATTTAGATATGGGCGTAGTTTACAGAACTTGAACATAGCATCATACTTGTTTGTACAAAGTACTTTAAAGTAACAAAATAACGTAGAGGTTTGACTAAAACAGTTTTCAAGGACCAAAGAGAAGTGTTGTCTTCGACAACCACTGATATTTCTCTGTTTGTACCTTGAAAATGATAAGGAGTTCACCTGCTGAAGTATTTGTGGTTGTTGAAGATGCCACCCGGCTACATTCCCTTAAGTTATTCGAAAATTTTTTACACTGGGAAAATCTCACTTTCAGACAGAACTGTTGTGTAATGGCAACGAAGGAAGTATTTTTCATCTGTTGTTGATTTTTAACCCTCAAGCGGCTGCCTCGGTTTACCGAGTCAACCTGAATTTATTATTTTGCTGTGAATTCTAATTACTCATTGCTGAACTGCTGGCGGCTCCACCTATCTTCGAGCTGGACCTCATTTAGTCATCTGCATTGTTGCTGGAGTTGTAATTGCAGCTTATTTTTGTCCACGCTGTGTTTGGTGTGCAGTGAACCACATAATGGGTAATGTAAGGAACAATTTTTATATTAATTATTTGTACCATCGCTTTTATAAGTTAAATTCTTTCATTATCAAATAAGTTTCATTTTTGTTTGCATCTTTAGGACTCGTTTCAAACACAGGTTGTCAGAAGAGGAATTTGAAAAGCTTTTAAATGACGACTCTGATGACAGCGACAATACTGTATTTCACTGGTATGATGGAGAGGAAGAACAAAATATAGTTAGCGATCACAACAGTGAATCAAAACTAGAAATGGTTCCATTAGAGAGAAATTAACCCATACATCCTGAAGAAGCGGAAATTCAGAGTCATGAAGAAGATATTGGTGATGACAATTTTGATTTTATTTGTGGGTCTTTTGTTGGTAAAGATGATAAAACCACGTGGTCTAAGCAAAGCTTTACAGCCAAAACAGAAAAGACGCCCTCAAAAAACATAAAAAAATGTTTCCTGTTCCAGACAGGTCTGCTAAAGGTATTACAGATCACTGGATTACTGGTGAGGAAATGACTGATTCACTGGTGGAATACACCAGCTTAAATATTACAAACCCAATGTCACAAAACAACTATTCTAGAGTGAGAGTGTAAAGAAGACTTCAAGGTAAGAGTTCTGTGTTCTTACTGGAACACTTATTTTGATCAGCTTCAAGGGCAGAAATAAAAGTTGAACTTTCAAGTAATGATTGTACTGGATCACACACTGAAGCGCCAAAGGGAATTGTATGATGGAGGGGGGGGGGGGCATATTCAAATAAAGATACATGTAAACAGACAGAATACATCACTGCAGTTGGCAACGCCTATATAAGTATACGGCGCAGTTGTTAGATCAGTTATTGCTGCTACAATGGCAGGTTATCAAGATTTAAGTGAGTTTGAATTTGACGTTGTAAACAGCGCACGAGCGATGGGATGCAGTATCTCCGAGGCAATGAAGTGGCGATTTTCTTGTAGGATCATTTCATGAGTGTACCGTGAGTGTCAGGAATATGATAAAGCATCAAATATCCGACATTGCTTTCGCCGGAAAAATATGCTGCAAGAACAGAACAATAAACGACTGAAGAGAATCGTTGAACGTGGCAGAAGTGCAATCCTTCCGCAAATTGCTGCAGATTTCAGTGCTGGGGCATCAACAAGTGTCAGTGAGCGAAAAATTCAACGAAACATCATTGATATGGGTTTTCGGAATGAAAAGCCCACTCATGTGCCCTTGACAACTGCACTACGCAAAGCTTTACGCCTCACCAGGGCCTAATAACACCGACATTGGACTGTTTATGACTGGAAAGAAGTTGCCTGGTCAGACGAGTCTCGTTTCAAATTGTATCAAGTGGATGGACGCGTACAGGTATGGAAACAACCTCATGAATCCATGGACCCTGAATGTCAGCAGGGGACTGTTCAAGCTGGTGGAGGCCTGTAATGGTGTGGGGCATGTGCAGTTGGAGTGATATGGGTCCCTTGGTGCATCTACATACGACTCTGACAGATGATATGTACGTAAATATTCTGCCTGAACACTTGCATCCATACATGTCCTTTGCCCATTCCGACAGACTTGGGAAATTCGAGCAGGGCAATGCGACACCTCACACGTCCAGAATTGTTACACAGTCGCTCCAGGAACACTCTTCTGAGTTTAAATACTTCTGCTGGCCACCAAACTCCCCAGAGATGAACAATATTGAGCAAATCTGGGGGTCTGGGGGGTATGCCTTGCAACATGCTGTTCAGAAGAGATCTCCACCCCCCATAGTCTTACGGATTTATGGACAGCCCTGAAGGATTCTTGATGTCAGTTCCCTCCAGCACTACTTCAGACATTAGTCGAGTCCATGCCACGTCATGTTGCGGCACTTCTGTGTGCTTGCAGGGTCTCTGCACGATATTAGGCAGGTGTACGAGTTTCTTCGGCTCTTCAGTGTAGTTCTCAGAGCATGAAGATCATACAGATGGTTCTCATTTCTCCGCAGAAGAATGAGGTTTGATTATGAAGTGACAAGAACACAAAGGCATGAGAAAGATAAATTAGCAGTGATCAAGTCATATTAGGATAAATTTGTTACAAACTGTAAGGGAAGCAACAATTTTGGTGAGTTTGCAATCATTTACGAGAAGCTGACAGCTTTTAGTGAAAGATTACACAGGCCAATGATGGAAAAACATTTTTGCTGGAAATACCTTATTCTTATGTCTTTTAGGGGGGGAAATCCAAATATGATAATTAAAAATCTGTAACACCCACTATTTCTTCAAGTTTTACAGTTAAATTTATTAAATTAAGCTACTTCTTAAAGAATTTAACAGCTTTTATATAGGTCAAATTATTTTAAAAAGCGGGTGTAATGAATGTAGATGATGTTGGTAGCAGTGCTGAAAAACATTTGCTGGCAAGAAAAGGTCGTTTCTATTTTTGTGATAACAGATGGTGCTTTGTATACTGTCAACCTAACCTCACTTTCCCATTTCCTGTACATGTGCTCAGTACAATGTTTAATAGTGGCTGTAAAAACTCTGCTTACAGTTTTCGTTACATCTGTGGTGCATTGTGATTAAAAAACACCAAAGAAACATTACAGACTTTGTGAAAAAGGTTTATCTATCATACTTTGAATCTAAACTTGGTTATCAACATTAATTTTGGACGCTGCATAAGGTATGTTATTTGAGTTAACGATCTGAGAAAATGGTCCTAATGAGATGGAGGGAGCCAAGAAATCATTCCATGGTTGCTGCTTTTGCAGAGTTGATATTACTGGTCATAATTAGAAAAACAAGAAGGTAATAAGCTACCCTAACCTTCTGTCCACCATCCGACCTGTAGGCCATGGTCTAGAACTGCTGGTTCCTGAACAACCAGATGATTTAAATTCTATCCAACAGAAATATTTTCTGATGTGCAATCTGATTTACATGAACCAAATATTGATGAATTCCATTGTAATACAGAAAGTCTAGAGCCCAAATTGTTTATACCGAACTTTACAAATTGTTTAGACCAAACTTAACAATTTGGTTATGGATCTGGGGTTAACGAAAGAAAAAGCTACATTGCTTGGTTCTAGATTAAAATAAAACTTATTAGCAGTTGGAACCAGCATATATATGTATAGAAAGAGAGAGGAGCAATTTTCCAAGCTTTTTCAACAAGGTGATTTAGTGTACTGCTCAGACATTCGCAATCTCGCAATCTTATGACTGAGTTTGGTATTGAATACAAAAAGGACGACTGGAGGCTGTTTATTGATTCATCCAAAACTAGTTTAAAGGCTGTTGTATTAGAAAATGGTAACATGTATGAATCTATACCTGTTGGACATTCTGTACAAATGAAAAATCTATGAAAACCTGGAAATAGTGTTAAATGAAATAGGCTATTCTGCTCATGGTTGGACGATACGTGGCGATCTAAAAGTAACATGAATGGTCCTTGGTCGGCAAGATGGCTTTACCAAATTTCCATGATTCTTATGTGAATGGGACAGGAGTGCTAGGGATCAACACTGGTGCAGAAAGACCTGCCCTGTGAGGAAGTCTTTAAAACCTGCTGAGAAGAGCATTCTATGCAGAAACCTTGTAGATCCAATTAAACGTACTCCTACCACCTCTACATATAAAGTTAGGCCTAATGAAACAGTTTGTAAAGACTTTGCCTACACATGGACCATGTTTTAAGTATCTCTGCCAAAAGTTTCCATACCTTTCAGAAGCTAAACTAAAAGAAAGCATCTTTGTCAGACCTGACATTAGAAAATTGATGTATGATATTAACTTTGAATCGACAATGACCTTAAATGAGAAATAATGATGGTTATCATTCAAGCAAGTCGTTACAAAGTTCTTAGGACATGAAAAAGACCCAGAATATGTTTCTATTAAAGCTACAATGTAAAAAAGAAGTTTAATACTTTAGGATGTTTAATGAGCCTGAAAGTTCACTTTTTGAACAATCGCCTTGATTACTTCCCTCACAATATGGGAGATGTTAGTGAGGAGCATGGTGAGCGATTACACCAGGACATTAATGTGATGGAAAAACGCTACCAAGGCTGCTGGAACACCAACATGATGGGGGACCACTGTTGGTCAATTTACCGAGAAGTTCAGCAAGAAACTCATCGTAGAAAAAGCTACTCAAGAAGCTTCAAGGAAAAAGAGAAAGAAAATACAAACCTATTGCACCTGACAAGTGAAAACTCTATTAACGCATATTATTGTTTTAAGTAAAAACAACTGTAAATACAAACCATGCTTATGTTGTAACAAAGCATTTCATTAATTTCCCCATTTACCATATAGCATAGGATTTTTATACTGTGTAATAAAAAGCGTAATGCTCGAAATCCATGGACGATAGAAAAAAACTTGGGCTAGATTTGGATTCAGCTCATAAAAATCTATAAAGATCAGCTACCAAAGTAAAAAATGTTTTTTCAAAAAACATTTTTCGTTGGCCCGTGTTATTGTTCATTCAGTACATAACAAACAAACCAGCCAAGTATGGTTTGAAATTCTTTGCTATTTGCTAGGCCACATCATTCTCACATCATCAGTTGGTGGAACACAATCAAATGCCCTTACAAGGTGTCAAATAAAGTATATAACATTATGCTTTGACTGGTAGAAAATTTGGATGGATCCAAATGGAATATTACTTTTGGTAATTGGTGTACTAGTTTTCCAATAGGAGTTTCACTTTTGCAGAAACACATCACTTACACTGGCACTTTGAAAATAAAAATGCTCAAACATTGTTGCAGTCCAATGTAGGAAACCCAAGAAAACCAAGAAGAATATGTTTGAAACAGTCGTCTCAACAACTTACAGGAAGCTTAAGAGTTACAGCATTCCACATTTTTACCTTTGCAAACGATCCCAAAATGTTTTTGGCACCTTATAAATAGGAGTAAA
Organism: Schistocerca americana; assembly: GCF_021461395.2. Classification (NCBI taxonomy): domain Eukaryota; kingdom Metazoa; phylum Arthropoda; class Insecta; order Orthoptera; family Acrididae; genus Schistocerca; species Schistocerca americana. The sequence continues at coordinate 35,791,514 of NC_060129.1, read as the reverse complement.
ATTGACAACTGGAAGAGCCTGCAAACACAAGGAAGAGTCGCTGCTTTATGTATGCAGGAAAAAGGAATGTTGTTACCAGATTTTGTTGTAGTCAGTCTAAGATGTTTATGTGCAAAAATCATTCTCCCATTGTCTGTGGAAACTGTACATGTGGCACTTTGAATGAAGTGGTGGAACAGGAAGAGTAAATTTTTGTGTATAAGTAACAACACGACTAATAAATAACCTGAGTATGATACAATTAGTGGTATAGAAGCAATATACACTGTAAAATACATGTCGACCAAATGTGATGTGAGATTATTGTGTGCGTTAGAAATTTGTGGTTAAATAAAAGAGTGGTATACTTCTGAGATTTTGTAAATACCTATGAAGAAGAAATAAAATTCAAACATTGAAAAATATGTTTATTTATGTAAAAAGCAAAGTAAAGTTTTTTCTCAATACCAAACATATTGAGGCACTATTTTTCGTGCCTCTAAAGAACATGAAGGCTGGTTGGCGACTACAGATGTTGCAAAACTGACATGCTTGCTCGAGCGTTAAAATGGTTGCTCAACTAACGTTTTTCAGATCTTTTCCTAATGAGAAAGAATACTTACATTACTATCCATGTTGTACCTATTGCTGAGTTGTTACTGGAGTAGAACATGCACTACACAGTGATGGGTGCAAACATTGGACGCAGGATCAATACTTTATTTAAAGATAATGTTAAGTCATGAGTGGTGCTTTGTTTGTTTTCCTCCTGACTTTTGTTGCCTTGTAAACGTCACGTTAGAATCCCTATGAGCTGCTGGTGATTGTTATTTCTAGCAAGGTCCAGTGGCGTGTTCCCCTTGTTATTTCTTGCTCCCCTGTCAGATCCCGCCTCCAGCAGCGCAGCTGCCACTTCTGTGTGGCCATAGCACGCCGCAAAGTGCAGTGGCGTCCACCCACAGTCACCCCTGGTGTTGGGGTCCGCAGAACAAGCCACCAGCAGCCGCACCACAGCCGTGTGGCCTTTCCATGCAGCTAAGTGCAGAGGTGTGCTCTGCTTCCTGTTCCTGTCTTCCAGGCCTGCACCACACTCCACCAGATACTTCACTGCATCTACGTGTCCCTCCCTCGCTGCACAATGCAGGGCGGTCCCCATGTACTTGTCCCTCACTCCTAAGTCAGCACCTGCGGCGAGCAGAGTCCGTATCTCCTCCACTGACCCCTCCTCAGCTGCCTGGATCAGCCTCCTGCCTTTCTCCTCGACCGAAAGACTCCTGTACAGAACATTGAAGTTCTTACACTCTACTGTAAACACATAAATCAAATGAAGGTAATTGTCATAGCAATGAAACTGTATGAATACGCATCTGTCCAGTGAAAAATTAAAAAAGTAGCAGCATCCCATCTGCGATGTGGAATAGTCTGAAAGTCAATGTAAAAGATATGTATGTATATCAGTATGCTCTCATAAAGTTTTCATTCACGTACCATTACTACAATTCAACTCATGAGCGAGTCATCGCATTTTGCAATAATTCATTCTAGACACAAAGTTCCTTTGAAATCAGGATGTTACTGTTAACCACTTGTTGACCTCTGTAGAAACATATACTTAATACAGCTAACACTGGATCTCTGAACAGCAATATCTTCTGACACTTTAAAGGGAAAACACAAAACTAATCAAATCTACCGAGCGAGGTGGCGCAGTGGTTAGACACTGGATTCGCATTCGGAAGGACGGTGGTTCAATCCTGCATCTGGCCATCCTGATTTAGGTTTTCCGTGATTTCCCTAAATCACTCCAGGCAAATGCCGGGATGGTTCCTCTGAAAGGGCACGGCCGACTTCCTTTCCCATCCTTCCCTAATCCGATGAGACCGATGACCATGCTGTCTGGTCTCCTTCCCCAAACCAACCAACCAACCTAATCAAATCTCTAAGAATTTGATGGCAATGTCCTCAAATGGCAGCATAAAATTTCAGTCCAGTTAGTAAAATTCTGGGCATGCCATCACCAATTAGAGAAAATTAGAGCTTTGCAGGAAACAGTTTGTTGACATATTACAGATATAACAATGATATTAAGTCCATTAGACACACACACGCACGCACGCACAAGCATTGCACATGCTCTAACACTATTTGAAATAGATTATTGTGGCGGCCATGTCTAAATATTACATCAGAAAGACCTATAGCCTCACAGTAAATTAACAATTCAAGCACTTGTGTACATATTATATGTATTCCTATAACCCAATCTTAGCTTCCTGAACACACTGTACAATACATGCAGCTCATGTAAGAACTAAGAAATAGCACCAAAGTGTAGCACACATTCTGAGACACCGACAAACAGAGAGGAGAAGGAAATGTGTGGCCCACACAAAGTTGCTGTGTTACTGTTGTGTGGGCTGGTCTGATGTCTTGTGGGTACACAAGGAATAAACTGCTACACCCTGCTGCCCCTGTGCTTGCAGCACCTTGTGTACTGGATGGCTTGCACACACAAACAGACTGAGAACCATACCATTTTCCTTAGTGCCTGATATATTTCATTTGATGTGCATTAAAAGTTATATTGCTGGCAGTCAATAGAATAATGTGTTACCAAGACTGTTGGCATATTGCGTACACGTACTAAGGAAGTGGAAGCGAATAATGCAACACACAGACCTGTGGTAGTTTCCTCTACTGTGGCAGACACATGCCGTGGTAGTGTGAGAGGAGCACCAGTGGGAGAACTCCTCCATCATCACCATCAGGGAGGACTATGGTGGAGGATACAATCGAAAGTTTGAGTTTTATTCGAATCTGATGTGGCAACCGAGAGCTTTTCAGGCAAAGACCATCAGGGAGGACTATGGTGGAGGATACAATCGAAAGTTTGAGTTTTATTCGAATCTGATGTGGCAACCGAGAGCTTTTCAGGCAAAGACTGTCATGAAAAACTTCATAGCCAACGCCAGCCGTTGATTACACTGACTGGTATGTAACACTATTAAGTAGGCGTTTTTTTTTTTATATTAGGACATGCCGAGTTTTAATAGCCACCAATGCTATCACCACTTTTGTTGGCACTTTATGGGATGTTTGTGAAAGCTGGAACTGCTAGACTGTAGAATGCTGAAGTGTGCAGATGTCCGCTTGTCAGCTCTAAGGTGTCGTCTTCGTCGCTGAATGCATAGTGAGAGACGTTGATTTAAGACTGAGGTAACAGTGGTATACTTCCCTGCACCAAAAAGCTTCGACAGGTATGCGCTTACAGCATGGTAACACGAGAAATGCGAACTGTAAATATGTTGCTGCCCTCATTGATTCAAGTTCAACATACTAACATGTTCATGGTGCTGGTATAGATTGACATACTTACTTTTTATCTTCAACTTCCCTTTATCCAGCAGTATGCCATTTATAGCGATCTTATTGCCTATAGCACCAGCAGCTACAGTGACACGAAACACCTGAAGTATTCTCACTGTGAAGAGGTTATGGTGACCTGTAGGTCATGCAAAACAAATTCCAAACACGCTCCTGCCTAACTACAAACTACAGACACAGTCATGTCTGTTACTGTAGTGAGCAGCACATCTTTGTGACCACAGCAAGAATGTCACCTGCTGGGTGCATTGTTAACATAATCTTTGTTTGGAAACCAGATGCCAACATCTAACAATGTGTTGTACATACACAATGTAACAAATTAATTACTGCAAACAAATGGAACATGTTAAAGATGAAAACAATTTTTGAAGCTATCAAAAATTTGGCTCATACCTGATTTTTCGTAGCTAACTCATCTACTAATAAACACAATTCCATCCAGAGATCCAGTGAACCAGTCATGAGAATACAATGAAAGCTTTGTGAGCTATCAGCCAGTGGCTTTTGTAGCTGTCAACAGATGTATTTCACAGTGTGGACACATGTAAGGAAATTCAATGGCAAACATTGTAAACTTGAAAACACACACACACACACACACACACACACACACACACACACACACACACACAGAGAGAGAGAGAGAGAGAGAGAGAGAGAGAGAGCACTGGGCAACACAGATAAGCACATATTCTCATATTTACCTGATTTCTTCTGGTGGTTCAGCAAGCAGGCGACTCACTTCAATCAAATCTTCAGTGTGGCTACGCATCATGTCTGCCCAGCCCTGTGTAGCCATTACTCGGAAGTTGTGGTCTTTTATGAAGGCGACTGAAGCCGGAGTCAGGCTTGGGCAGCAGTGCCTCACTGCCAGGACAGCTGTGGCTGCCGCGTTCTCCACAGTCAGCTGCGTGGCCAGCTGCTGCTCACAAGCAGCCTTCAGGGCCGACAAGCCGTACTTATCAGCAACTGCCAGCATTTGTGGGGTCATGCTGGACAGCTGGGGGGCCTGGAGTGTGTACATGTATGACAGCAGCTGGCGCAAAACTGGGCCCTCCATATCCGTGATGCTGACTTCACCTGTGCTGGCCTCCAGTGTGTCGTGCTGGAACATGGCCGCGAAGACGGGGCTCCTGGCGGCCAGGACTGCCCTGTGTGCCACCAGACGCGTCTGCCCTGCCACCAGAATCACTATGGCGCCCTCACTCTCATCGAGGAGAGCACCCAGATCCACAGCTGCGGTCTCCTGAACTTTCTTGGTGGCCAACATGGTGGTTGATTCTGAAACATGTCACCACTGAGCAGCTCTTTGTCCTTACAACAGCACCCTCAACATTTGTATATGGTACAGAGACCTGTGTCAAGAAACAGTTCGGAAAAGCTACCCATAACAGATGAATTACAACACGAAGTTATCATTGGTATGTCAAACTACACAGGTGAACAGCTGGAAATCTTCGCCCCAATTTAGAAGATTTTCCACAATGTGTTCTCAGACAGACTGGAGATGTAGCTCCGTAAATTTGTAGCTACTGCACAGTCACCAAAATCGATGTCTAGCAAACTACTAAGAACGTCATAAATAGCTACAGTAAACGATGTATCTTACTAATCGCTCATCGTATTAAGGAATCTGTTTACACTGCTCTTAACAGCTATTTCTGTACGTTGTCTTGCATGACTTGGATCACACAGTCAGTTAACCAATCCGACTGTGACTCGTCAACACACTCGACACATTCCAAGAGGACGACACCCAACCACGAATAGGAAAAAATATTGAGCCAGAAATATAGAACACATCAGCCGTCCAACTAACATATCTGTTATCGTTTTGGAATTGATCTCCCCTTATCACAGCACTGGAGATAATACTGATAAAAGGATAGTTTTCATTGAGATTACTCCTCCATTGTGTAATTATTTTGTTTCAAACATCCAAAGCCTTTCTCTGCTCATGCTCACGTTCAATGCAATTAGTGTCAGCATACACTTTGTGGTGAACTACCCAGTGACTGATATTCCAACATGTAACCTGTATGCCCCACTACTAATTGATCTGGACACTCACTGGCGATTGCTGATAATTGGTTCACGCTCCCCCACTCCGAACTAACGACCAAATACACGGAATTCTTAAACAAAAATTTGAAACCTACTTGAAGAGGAAGTATTTTTTTCATTACTTTAAAACTTTTACGGCGAAATAATTACTATGTATCAGAATCATGTAATAGAAAATGAATATAAAGCCAAGGATAACAAATCTAATATTCGGTTGCTACTCACAGCAGCTGTATATGAGAAATGCTAAACATAATATCATGATCTCTCTGAATCTTATCTCGAAACAAAAGTTTGGGAAGTGAGGATCTTCTTGGATTTGATTTCAGTTCTTACCTATGAGATGACAGAAGGCGTGTTTAATTGGGATCTGTGTACTATCTCACTTTCCGAATAATCATCACAACTTTCCTTGTAAACTTGTTTGCATTCATTATAGATCCTCTTAGTGAGAACGTATTGATTTCGTTATTTGAGTTTTGTCTTAAATACCACCCTTTTCTCACGAACATAGAGGTAATGAGAACACACACACGCAAGTGTAGAGTTATCCCCTTTCCTATATCTTGTCGTTACCCTAAAGACGCAGAACTCCTCTCTACGATATATTCCGATTACTCCCTTGGTACAAAGCATTCTCGCGCTCGCGCGTGTGTACTTGCGTGTGTGTGTGTGTGTGTGTGTGTGTGTGTGTGTGTGTGATACTCCTCCCATATAGAGGATGTCCGTAATTAAATCTCCACTTTCAAAACGCCACTGCTCAGAATGGCGTCAGATTTGAACATCATATTATTGACACAGGGAAACACATGATGGAACAAAAAAAAAAAACCTAAACAACATTTTGCCAATAGATGATGCTGTAAAGCTCTTAAATTAAAATGGGGTCGGTTTCAAATCACAGGTCAGCTGCAATACGAAGTCTGCGGCTTAGGTAGCACATTACACCATCTGTAGTGTTCAATGTGCGCAACTGCACAAGTCTGGCAGTCTTAACAGATGTGGCAGTGTTACTTAGGCAAGCCCATCCACCGCGCCGAGATCGTAGCACATCGGATGGGAAAAACCGGTTTTTAATTGTGCTGGGGCCGAAACCCGCATAAAACGCAACGTGACATCTGTTTCTAACTGCCGTGAGACAAGCGCGAGGCACGTACAGTAAGCTGTCCACCGCTTTGTGCCACAAGTTGAAACTGAGAAACAGTGTGTTCCACAACAAATGGAAGTGCCTCGGGGGTCACGCTGACAATACGTCGTGCATGTGTGCCTCCAATTCAGTAAGGTTTGTAACTGAAGCACTGAGCGTGTCATCTTTCAGATAACCTCACAGCCAGAAGTCACATGGATCAAGATCAGGTGAGCTGGACGGCCAGGCTGATAATTCAACCATTTCCGAAATGGCTTTGAGCAACTGCTTCACTCGCTGTGCAATGTGTGAAGGAATGCCATCTTGCACAAAAATGATCCTATCCACAGACACACGTGCTATTAAAGGGTTGGAATGACGTTGGTGCGCGAAAGACTCTCACATCATCAACCAGTGACGGTAAAGGTAACAGGACCCACAGGACTCATCCCCTCGGGGAAATACGGCCTTGTGATAAACGATGCCGTCCACTGATTCCTTTGCAGAATGAAGTGATACCGTTTGATGGCCGTCCAGATTTTCTGTTGCCCATATTCTGCTTATTCACATGTCGTTTGAAATGGGCTTCGTCTGTCCACAGAGTTCCATAGCCACTCATTTTCCACTTCCATGAGAGCAAGAAATTCCAGATCGAAAATCGGTCTTGCTGGTAGGTCAGCAAGAAGCAGCTCCTGAACATAGGTAATTTTGTACGGATAGCAGTTCAGGATGTTTCGTAGGATTTTGAGCATTGCGTCACAGGCGTGGCCAATGTTGGAGTAACTCCCCATGCACTGCATTTTTGTGCACCACTGCTCGACCGCTCCTGCAATGCTGAGTTCTCATCTGTCAGAGATCGAATGAACTGCATCAGATTGGATGTAGAATGTACATACGAGCTATGTCTGCACTAGTGACAAGAAATGTTTCCAACCAGCGTTGGTCTGGGGGTGTTGGGAGTAAAAGCTGAGAGCGAGAAACCACGACGCACGAAAGTAGCAAAAGAGAGCTATGTATATGTGTTTATAACAGGATTAAGTCAGTTCCTCAAACATTATTTCCATATGTTGCATACATACATACACCCATCTGGGATCTAAGTTCTGATAGCTGCAGTTGATCAGAATTTCGAAGACTATTTCCATCTTGTACCATTAGAGTCTATGTCATAAATTCGGACAGCCCTAGTTGGATTATATTTGGAGTTATTAACTTACAAGAAAATATAAACAGATGTCATCGTTATGTGGTCATGGAGTAATATTTTGTAATAATCTGTGGACAGATAGCTGTACTTAAGATACGGCTAAACTCTGCACTCAAGTGCCGTTTGTAGATACTCTGGCTGGGTTTGGAAATCTGGGGAGGTAAGCAATAAGAACATACACTGATCAGCCAAGACATTATGACCATCGACCTACTATCTATATAAACGTTTCCAGGCTATACCAGCGTCACCTGATCGTCAGATACACACATGATGCATGTACGAGGGCAGTTCAATAAGTAATGCAACACATTTTTTTTCTGAAACAGGGGTTGTTTTATTCAGCATTGAAATACATCAGGTTATTCCCCAATCTTTTAGCTACACAACACTATTTTTCAACGTAATCTCCATTCAATGCTACGGCCTTACGCCACCTTGAAATGAGGGCCTGTATGCCTGCACGGTACCATTCCACTGGTCGATGTCGGAGCCAACGTCGTACTGCATCAATAACTTCTTCATCATCCGCGTAGTGCCTCCCACGGATTGCGTCCTTCATTGGGCCAAACATATGGAAATCCGACGGTGCGAGATCGGGGCTGTAGGGTGCATGAGGAAGAACAGTCCACTGAAGTTTTGTGAGCTCCTCTCGGGTGCGAAGACTTGTGTGAGGTCTTGCGTTGTCATGAAGAAGGAGAAGTTCGTTCAGATTTTTGTGCCTACGAACACGCTGAAGTCGTTTCTTCAATTTCTGAAAAGTAGCACAATACACTTCAGAGTTGATCGTTTGACCATGGGGAAGGAGATCTAACAGAATAACCCCTTCAGCGTCCCAGAAGACTGTAACCATGACTTTACCGGCTGAGGGTATCGCTTTAAACTTTTTCTTGGTAGGGGAGTGGGTGTGGCGCCACTCCATTGATTGCCGTTTTGTTTCAGGTTCGAAGTGATGAAACCATGTTTCATCGCCTGTAACAATCTTTGACAAGAAATTGTCACCCTCAGCCACATGACAAGCAAGCAATTCAGCACAGATGGTTCTCCTTTGCTCTTTATGGTGTTCGGTTAGACAACGAGGGACCCAGCGGGAACAAACCTTTGAATATCCCAACTGGTGAACAATTGTGACAGCACTACCAACAGAGATGTCAAGTTGAGCACTGAGTTGTTTTACGGTGATCCGTTGATCATCTCGAACGAGTGTGTTCGCACGCTCCGCCATTGCAGGAGTCACAGCTGTGCACGGCCGGCCCACACGCGGGAGATCAGACAGTCTTGCTTGACCTTGCGGCGATGATGACACACGCTTTGACCAACGACTCACCGTGCTTTTGTCCACTGCCAGATCACCGTAGACATTCTGCAAGCGCCTATGAATATCTGAGATGCCCTGGTTTTCCGCCAAAAGAAACTCGATCACTGCCCATTGTTTGCAACGCACATCTGTTACAGATGCCATTTTAACAGCTCCGTACAGCGCTGCCACCTGTCGGAAGTCAATGAAACTATACAAGAAGCGGGAATGTTTGAAAATATTCCACAAGAAATTTCCGGTTTTTTCAACCAAAATTGGCCGAGAAAAAAAATGTGTTGCATTACTTATTGAACTGCCCTCGTAGTATGAGTGAACATGCTGTCCATATATAGAATGAAGAAGGTGCACGATCTATCTGAGTTTGACCAAGGGCTGATTGCGATGGCTTGGTGGTTCAACGCGAGTATTTCGGAAACTGCACGACTTGTATTCTACGAGTGCTGTGATGAGTGTCTTCAGCACATGGCTAAAACAAGGTGAAATCAAGTCCAGACGTCGTGGGTTGGTTGGCCATCCCTCATTCGACGTGTTGTACGTCGTAGGCTTTGCCGACTGGTAAAATAGATCAGTCAACGAACTGTGGCAGAACTAACATCAGACTTTACCCCAGGGCAGAGTACACAAGTGTGTTAGAAGACACAGTGCACTGAACACTCCTAACGATTGTCCTCTGCAGCCGATGAGCGATGCATGTGCCAATGTTAACACCAACAACATCGGCAGCTACAACTGAAATGGGCATGTAACCGCTGACACTGGACATGGCACAGTGGCAGAGCACAGCATAGTCTGACGAATTCCTACACCTTCTTCATCATGCTGATGGGAGGGCGCGAATCCGTCATCTTCCAGGGGAACCACTCCTCGATACCTGTACTGCGGGACAGAGACAAGCTGGAGGCGGCTCCATTATGCTCTGCGGAAAATTCACATGGGCATCCATGGATCCAGTGGAGCTCGTGCAAGGCACCCTGACTGCCGAAGTGTATCGTATCGTACACTGGTTGCAGACCACATACACTCCATCACGACGATCATGTTTGCGTCGGCTGAGGCATTTTTCAACAAGATAATGTGACACATAACAAGGCCAAGAGTGCAATGGAGTGGTTCAAGGAACACAGTGACGAGTGCTAATTGATGTGACAGCCCCTAGCTCGCCAGATCTGATGCTGATCGAACACATCTGGGATGTGGATCTACATAACGTCAGAGCTCTCCGCCCCGTCCCCGGAATTTACGGGAATTCGGTGACTTGTGTACAGATGTGGTGCCAACTTCCTCCAGCGACCTACCAAGAACTCATTACTTCCATGCCATGACACATCACGGCTGTTATCCGTGGTAATGTTGGACATACCAGCTGTTAGGTAGGTGGTCATAATGTTCTAGCTGATAAGTATATACATTTTTATACATTTCCATAGACTCTTGAAAAATACGTAAAAGATTAAAATTTTGGAAAATATAGAAAAATCCAGACCCTAAATGGTAATACAGGATATCTGTACTCATACAGAGGGAGTATTTGAAATCTGAGGCATAAGCACTAGATTATAACAACAGAGGCATGACGTCACACATAAACTTAGAAAAAAAGACTGTGCATTCTAGAGAGATATTGTGTCAACCACCACATCCCACTAGTTCTGCGTCTGTGAGGACATTATAAGTCTAAAACAGAATGAGATGTTTAGGCAATACATAAATTGGACTAAGTATCACTTCAGATCCATGAACACAGAATTAAGAAAAGTTAATGGTTTAACTAATACACATACAGTACAACTACAACACAAGCTATGCTTTCTCATATAACGTTGCTCTTTTTTAGCGTGTCTTGCCCTTTACGATGTATCAAACACAAATGTGCCAGCAAATGTTTAAATAATGGTATAAATGGCTGGTCTTTGGGACCTGTAATTTTTCGAAATGGCTGCTTCTCAAACCCTTAAGTTTTGAATGAGAATCAAACGCTTCGAAATTTTACGAATTCATCACGCGTTCTCACATGTAACATAATTCATCTTGCGTGAAAGGAAACATACTTTGAAAGTAACGCTTCTCAAACCACCATTCACAATATTTTCCCGCAATCTGTTACAAACGTGAAGAGTTGCGACGTCACGCTCGTCGAAGGCGAAAGCAGTTTGTTGTTACGAAATAATGCACAGTCTTTGCCCTAAATCTTCGACACATTTTGCTGTAGGCAGATGCTTGTCTGTGTACTTTGTTTTGTTGTTGTAAACGGCGCATTTTGTTTGCAACTTGAGATTCATTTGGGTCTTCTTGTGTTGTTTATGGTTTATTGCTGCAGTATTATTCTGTGCTAGCGGTATAAAGCAAAATTACAAAAATTTAACTGAAATCTGCAAAAACTAAAATTATCAGAATTTTTAAAATTCCCGCCTTTCCCAGTTGCCCTGGATGTAATACTGTGCTCTCTACGCGTATTATTTACCATAGAAATGAGCGTACGGCAATGTGGGCCAGGAGTCCCCCATTCAGGGAAGTTCGGCCGCCGAGCGCAAGTACTTACTGCATCCGACGCCACATTGGGCGACTTGTGCGTCGGAGAGGGGGATGAAATGATGAGGAGGACAACACAAAACCCAGTCCGTGAGCGGAGAAAAATCTCCTGCCCCAGCCGGGAATCGAACCCGGCCCCATTGGTGGGGCATTCAGCCACCGCTGATCACTCAGCTAATGGGAGTGGATAGATATTTAGCATGAAAATCACTTACACAAAGTACCAAACAACGATACCGACTGTTGTATTCCAGACTGTATCTTGGTGAAATTCTATGTTGCTATGCTGGATGGCTGTCTAGTCTTCGTAAGAAAATTACATTTCAAATGCAGTACGGAATGCATCTGCTGTAGTTTCAATGGAACATTTGTTCGATAGTAGGACCGAATGGGTGAGTGGCTATTTGCTACACGGAAATCTATTCGTCAGCGAAGTTGCTTGGGTTTGACAATTGCTATGGAACGAATTTGATGATAATGATACTAGGGAATGTGTTATTGTTTGAAGTTACGCATTCGCAAGTATGGCGGGCAAAAGCACCACCGTCCCATAGGGTTTTGCTCGTGTTAAGAACATGAAAAACTCGGTGAGACTCATTGTCTCAATGAGGCTAAATCTCAAAATGCAAAGAATATCTATACGTCTCTCCTAACCAGGGAGTTAGCTGACTGTCTTGCTGGCAAAAATGTAGATACCTAAAGTAGTGTGGACTGACAAGACAGCCAGTCCACAGCGACGGGTAACCGAAAGGCATGCGTTTAAACTCACGCAGGCTGGCGTGAGGTCTGACACAGGATACGTAATGAATGCTATAAAGAAAAGTACGTAGCTGCTGGAATACTTAACTTTAATCCACAATTGGTGACATTGGTCTTGTTACTGTACATGCTTCATTAGATACATAGCAAAGGATAAATGGCTCTTTGCTAGGTCGTAGCAATTGACTTAGCTGAAGGCTATGCTATCGTCTCGGCAAATGAGAGCGTAATTCTCAGTGAACCATGGCTAGCAACGTCGGCTGTACAACTGGGGCGAGTGCCAGTACGTCTCAATAGACCTGCCGTGTGGCGGCGCTCGGTCTGGATTCACTGATAGTGGCGACACGCGGGTCCGTCGATACTAGCGGACCGCGGCCGATTTAAAAGGCTACCACCTAGCAAGTGTGGTGTCCGGCGGTGACACCACATAAAGGATTCAATCTGTCAGTGAGACTTAAGCCATTACTTGTTAAATTATACACTGAAGCGCCAAAGTAACTGGTACAGGCATGTGTATTCAAATACAGAGATACGTAAACAGGCAGAATACGGCGCAGCAGTCGGCAACGCCTGTATAAGACAACCAGTGTCTGGCGTTTTTGTTCGATCGGCTACTGCTGCTACAACAGCAGGTTATCAAGATTTAAGCGAGTTTGAACATGGAGTTATAGTCGGCGCACGAGTGATCGGACATAGCGTCTCCGAGGTAGCGATGAAGTGGGGATTTTCCCGCACGACCATTTCACGAGCGTACCGTGAATAACAGGAATCCGGCAAAACATCAGGTCTCCAACATCGCTGCGGCCGGAAAAGGACCTGCAAGATCGGGACCAACGACGACTGAAGAGAATCGTCCAACGTGACGGAAATGCAACCGTGCCGCAGATTGCTGCAGATTTCAATGCTGGGCCATGAAAACGTGACGGAGTACGAACCATTCAGCGAAACATTATCGATACGGGCTTTCGCAATCGAGGGCCCACTACTGTACCCTTGATGACTGCACGACACAATGCTTTACGCCTCGCCTGGGCCCGTCGACACCGGCGCTGGACTGTTGATGGCTGGGAACATGTTGTCTGGGCGGACGGGTCTCGTCTGAAATTGTATCGCGCGAATTGACGTGTGCGGGTGTGGAGACAACGTCATGATTCCTTGGACCCTGCATGTCAGCAGGGGCGTGTTCAAGCTGGTGGAGGATGTTTAATGGTGATTGGCGTGTGCAGTTGGAGTGATATGGGAACCCTGATACGTCTAGATACGACTCTGACAGGTGACATATACGTAAGCATCCTGGCTGATCACCCGCATCCATTCAAGCACCTTGTGCATTCCGACGGACTTGGGCAATTCCAGCAGGACAATGCGACACCACCCACGCCCAGAATTGCTACAGAGTGGCTCCAGGAACACTCTTCTGAGGCTAAACACTTCCGCCGGCCATCAAACTCACCATAGCTGAACGCTACCGAACGTATCGGGCATGCTTTGGAACGTGCCCTTCAGAAGAGATCTTCAGCGCCTCGTACTCTTATGGATTTATGGAGAGCACTGCAGAATTCATTGTGTCAATTCCCTCCAGCATTACTTCAGACATTAGTCGAGTCCATGCTACGTCGTGTCGCGGCACTTCTGCGTGCTCGCGGGGTCATTACACGATATTAGGCGGGTGTACCAGTTTCTTTGGCTCTTCAGTGTCAATATGCAGTTCTGCCAGTTGTCTACTGCGAAGAAATAAAACTCTGTAAGTTGATCACGTGATCATGAGTTCCAAAATTAGAATAAATGTTGGCACTACTGTGATTAGTCGGTACTTAATCTTCTCGATTTACAACATAAAACATTAAAAGTGGCCATGTGTTACAGTTTCACCACGACATCCTAATCTCAATATGCAGTCTTAAAATACCCACAACACACATCATGATGGGTCTAATCTATAATTAATTATTATTTGCCTTACACATTTCTGGAAATGATTTCGATTTTTCGTGGTGTGTTACCTGAAAGAGACATCACGATATGAGAGTTGTTCATCAGCATGCGAAAATTATCAGTTTGTGTTAACAGATGTGAGGTATAACTTTTCGTGAGAAATTTCTTGTGACTATCACGGAAGTCTATTTTACTGCAGAGATGGGAAACCTGATCAGGGTTTACATATGCATGTGTGTGAAGAACAATCACACTGAATCAAGAAGCAGACAAATGTTCGCTAATTCTGCACACGTCTTCGTGTTCTTTTTAATGCTGGTCTGAGCCCTGGGTCGCTGTATCCTTACTGATCCTGATCATTACGACTCTTCTAACCTTTTAGAACACATCTACTCCAGAGGGCACTTTGTGCTGCATAGTAGATGGTACGTCATGACACTCAGAAGTAGAGCATCCATGTTGTATGTCACTGTATGAGCCCTAGATTTTCTCTTGTCTTTATGGGACTTACACATAATTTACATCATCGACCCCTAAATTGTCTCGAATGAAACGTCACCTTCCCTCCAGGGATTCTAAGGCATCTTTATAATACTCGCAAGTTAATCTATTCTCCTGGTAAAAGATCTCTGATGCAGCGTTGTGCGGTTTCAAATCAAATGGTTGAAATGGCTCTGAGCACTATGGAACTTAACATCTGAGGTCATCAGTCCCCTAGAACTTAGAACTACGTAAAGCTAGCTAACCTAAGGACATCACACACATCCATGCACGAGGCAGGATTCGAACCTGCGACCGTAGCAGTCACGCGGTACCGGACTGAAGCGCCTAGAACCGCTCGGCCAGTTGTGTGGTTTCATCTAGAGTACACCGTCTATAGCCATTAGTGTGCATTTTCACATTTCTGCAAGCGACACAAGATTTACTCCTACCAAAATGCATGTTACAGAGGGATGTCAGGAAGCTTACGAATCACAAACAAATTAAGTGTAAAGGGAGCTGGTGTCATGAGCGCCCAGAAAATGGATTTTTTTATTTAATAAAATTATGCGATTCTTCCTTATTGTAAAATATTCATGCTTTGCGTGTATTACCTCACTACTGTGGTGTTTAAATGTCCTTCTAAAGCATAATATGTAGCTCTTGAATGCCTGTCACGCTACCATCAAACAAAATCTTGCCTGCAGTGTCTTGTTACTTCACTTTGGCGCCGCTATTTCCATAGCAAGTCATTTGTATAATATCCTTAAAGAAATTATGGACAGTATTATGATCAGGGATTTATTACAATCGATCTTTCTGTTAATACAATTAGATTACTTACGTTTTTCGTGAGTTCGTGTTGTAAAGTTGTTGTGACTGCGTATTTCAACGATTTGACATCATAAAGCACCAAAACCGAATAAGTTTAATTACAGTCGTAAGTTTTACTGTAATCAGTACAAACATTTTGATGGACACTGTAAAAATGAAAAACCTGTTACGCTGCAGGAAAGTGGGTTTAGGCCTTAAAGTCCGGCAGGCTGTAGTTCAAAAATAAGTTGAAACATATTATAGAGAATTTATTAACAAAATGTTGGTGCTTTAAACAGTGAAAGCAACGGCTACATTTATTAGTAAGTGCATCCTTTCACAATTGCATTTGTCTGTTGCTAATGTAAATACTGTACTAGTGAAAAATATCTCACATTTAATGAAGACGTAAGTAAGAACGAATTCTATCCAGCAGACCTGTAGTGGGATGTCAAGTCTGTAAAGAAACGAAATGTACATGCTGATTACAATTAAAGTTAAACTTTCGAAACGCTGCAGAAATAGCACCACTGGTCACAATGACATCAAATTGCAACGGAATATTATCGGAGAAGGGGGAAAATACGTGGCAGAAGAAAAATAAATAGTTGCAAAACGTAGCAATAGACGGCGCTGTAAACATAATTTAATGGTGCTCGACTACAAATGACAAATGAGTCATATGACAATGCCTGAGGTGTACGTTTGACGTTAAATAAACTGTACTATTCATTGTGCATGGGTGTACAGGTGTTATACTGTTTCTTAAGTAAGTCCATCCACAGCGGCAAGGTCATATCACATGGTATGGGAAAAATCAGTTTTTTATTGTCCTGAAGCCAACAACCGCATAAAAAGCATCACTCACATCGGTTTTCTACACTCCTGGAAATGGAAAAAAAGAACACATTGACACCGGTGTGTCAGACCCACCATACTTGCTCCGGACACTGCGAGAGGGCTGTACAAGCAATGATCACACGCACGGCACAGCGGACACACCAGGAACCGCGGTGTTGGCCGTCGAATGGCGCTAGCTGCGCAGCATTTGTGCACCGCCGCCGTCAGTGTCAGCCAGTTTGCCCTGGCATACGGAGCTCCATCGCAGTCTTTAACACTGGTAGCATGCCGCGACAGCGTGGACGTGAACCGTATGTGCAGTTGACGGACTTTGAGCGAGGGCTTATAGTGGGCATGCGGGAGGCCGGGTGGACGTACCGCCGAATTGCTCAACACGTGGGGCGTGAGGTCTCCACAGTACATCGATGTTGTCGCCAGTGGTCGGCGGAAGGTGCACGTGCCCGTCGACCTCGGACCGGACCGCAGCGACGCACGGATGCACGCCAAGACCGTAGGATCCTACGCAGTGCCGTAGGGGACCGCACCGCCACTTCCCAGCAAATTAGGGACACTGTTGCTCCTGGGGTATCGGCGAGGACCATTCGCAACCGCCTCCATGAAGCTGGGCTACGGTCCCGCACACCGTTAGGCCGTCTTCCGCTCACGCCCCAACATCGTGCAGCCCGCCTCCAGTGGTGTCGCGACAGGCGTGAATGGACGGACGAATGGAGACGTGTCGTCTTCAGCGATGAGAGTCGCTTCTGCCTTGGTGCCAATGATGGTCGTATGCGTGTTTGGCGCCGTGCAGGTGAGCGCCACAATCAGGACTGCATA